>NC_056726.1:868410516-868430516 GCF_019279795.1 Protopterus annectens
GAATCTACATTTCCAAAATATAGGCTAAAACTAAAGGACTGTGGCTGATAAAATTTGCTGATGACTTGAAACTGGGATTGATCATTGAAACCCCTAGCAATGTCAACATCCTGCAAGAAGGTCTTATGCAGAATAATGACTGGTGCCAAAGTCATGGTCTTAAACTTAATAAAAAAATGCATTATCATCCCCTTCAGCAAGGGTGATGTTCTTGCAAACTACCACATCAATAGCAATACCCTAAGTACACAGTCAGTGTTGAGAGATCCAATCACAGGTTGACAGCAACCTTAACTTCGATCACCATGTCTCCACAGTGGTAAAAAGGGCATTTTATACTGCTCATCTCATAAGTAAGGGCATTGCCTCCAGAAGAAAAGAGGTTATAACCCCCTGTACTCTTCCCTCATCAGTCCAGTAATAGACTACAATGCCCCCTTGGTATGTTCCTTTCCAAAAATCTGCAGCAATTGGAGAGACCACAAAGGTTCCTTACAAGGAAAATTCTGGGTCTTCAAGACCTGCCTTATGCGGACAGATTGAAATCATTGTCACTTTACTCTGTGTCATACAGACTGCTCAGAGGCAACCAGTACCTTGCATACAGAGCAATCTCTGACCCAGCTTTAATGGAAATGTTGCACATTTGCAAGCCAGATGGCACACAGTTCACTCACTCAAAGGACCTTAACCTGGTATGTGATATCAACAGAACTTGCTGGAGAGACACATATGTCTCACAGATGTTTCCCCACTTTTGGAACAAGCTTCCTATTCATGTTAAACAAAGCCTCTCCTTGGCCCTATTTAAGTGTAATTTTGATGACTGAATGGGTAACTGGAAATTTACCCTGGGGGTTCTGCCTGTGTCTGTTTTGGACAGGTGCTGATTTTAGTGCCTGCTTGATTCAGGAACCCTTGGGAACATGGGTTGAACTTAGCTAGACTTGTAAGGGCCCTGGGGGCATTAGCCTAGTAACCTCCCTTGATCTTATAATCCATTTATCTTTTTGAACTTTTTGAACTTAACAAGCCCAAGGCATTTGATACAAATCCACACTTATATCACCAAGCGGGTAGACCACTGTATAATATATGTGGCATCTAAATATGTTAAAATGTGTGAAATGACCTATATCTTAGGTCCAGTGATCAGGTCCACATATTAGTGCTGTCTGCTAGACCCTTTCATGTCCATTATTTAAGTGACAGACATCACAGATGACATACACATCCTATGTCCAAACAACTGTCTGAAGAACTACAGATTGTGAGCAAGCATTGACTCCAACTGTGATAATAGTATAATACAGACAGTATCAACACACAGCAAAGATTGGTGCCACAGCCATGACAACATCTGCAATGACACAAAAACATGCAGGGATTTGTTAAGTCAGGAAAACAAACACACGACCAAAGTATAAAGTGGATATCACACCATATAATCATTCCAATAGGTATTTGACCTATATCTTGGGATAGATGGTAAGTGGAACATCCACCAGCATGTGGTCACAGTGCTGACAACTTCCTTGTGTGTGACACGATTACTGAGTATGTTACATCAGATGTATGTGTGCTACATGTTCTGGTAATGCACACAGTACATACATAGCTGTTTGACAACATTAATGGCATGGGTAACATTTGTGACAGTATGGATTGTGCCAGTTTACTAAGACTTACCTGAATGGCAGGCATTCGAATGGCCAATGTGTGAAATCATGGTTTCCAAGGGGAAGGAAATTGAACCAAAAGTGGTCGACTGAGGTTAGTCGAGTTGCATGGCACACGTGACCTTTTGACAAGCACCATGCCGGGACTGTTGAGGGAGGTCGTGCTTCAGTAAGGAACAGGGAATTAGCCCATTTCCTCACTGTAGTGCGATCTCGGAGTTGGTATATTTAATGTGCAGGGGTGTGCAGGGGGGGTGTATCCCCCCCCCCACAAAATAGTAGGTTAAAGCTAACTACCATGGCTGGAAGAGGGGAATGTCAAAAATATTGAATGCTCTTTCTTGTGCAGACCGTTTTCAACATTCCACTCTTCCGCATTAACGAAATTCAATATTATTATTCAGTTTTATGATCATTCGACGGAACCCCATTCAACCATGCCATAGTAAACCAATTTTGCCATATATATCTGCCATGCACACCAGTCAAGTAGCCTGTATTGATCATAATGCCACACAAAAATAAGGCAGTGTCCTTCTTAACACCTCCAGCAGATGTTACAGTGACTGGACAGTGTGCGTGATTACTCTCATAAAGTGCAGACATGTCATAATAGTTGCTTAACTGTGTTTGTGCTGAATAATCTCTGATTTGTCGGAAACATGGTATTACTGGTGGTATTATTCTGATATTGTCTATGACTGTGTTTGCTTCTGTTAATGTTGTCCATGAGCCTTTACCTGTGTCCCACTTGCTGGGATTCCAGTCCTATTCATGCAAATCAGTTTGCACAGCTTCACAATATGCACCCTACCCCAATTGTATGTCAGATCCCTGATACATGTCCTTTGCATTGTTCAAGTAAGGATGTATATGCCACCTTATGTGACAGTCACATAATACACATTTTCACAGTGCAGTCCCTACTGTACCATATTGATATGTGATTGCTGTTGCTGCTACAACTGTCTTCCATTGAAATGCCCTCATCTGCTGTACTTTATTTTATTTTTTATTTTTTTATTTTACATTTGTTCTCTGAGATAGTTCAACTGGGTCAGAAAGAACTCTCTTTCAGTGGTGGCCTGGGGAGAAAGGTTCCAGTTACAGACAGCAAATGACAGACTTTTATACATAGTGTAACCAGTGCAGTATAGAATACATTATAAAAGAGCAATAATAAGAAACTGGAAATAAAAATAGTACATTCATTGAGAAGGAGCAAATGGCTAAAACCTTTTTACAAGTTGTAGGTAAATATTATATTTACATTAGAATAGAAATCCATGTAGTATCTATATCATCCTTAGACTGTTGACAAGGCATTTCTACATAGTATGTAGTAAAAGAGTAGTCAGTACAGCTGAATGTCAAATTGCCCTTATAGATAATAAGCATACACAGGTTTAGAGAAGAGCTACAAAAGGCAAGGATATACCAGTGAGTGAGAGGGAGGGTGTGGGGGACAGTTTGACAGGATGGAGCGGTTGTACAAGGCAGGTGGAGTGAAGTAGAGGAGTTAGGGGGAAGAGAGAGAGAGAGAGAGAGAGAGAGAAAGAGCTAGTTTTAGTGTGTATATGCTAGTGTGGAGTTGATGGAGTTGTTAGCTTGGACCACATAAGGTTGTTTCTCCTGTCCTCTTTCCCTGTGTTCATTCTTACAATTTATCTTTGTTTACCTTTTCAATCCACACACTTTTCCTGAGTTTTTATTTTTTTTTTATTTTACATGGCAGTCCATGTACCCTTACGGATCATTTACACAACTTTGGTAGAGAATGCCAGGAATGGGATTTCACAGTGCTCTGCTCTGTATACACTGTCCTGTGTTTGGACCATATACATAACTATTATACCTTTCAACTTTCCAGATTTTCACAGAATGTCCAGATTTTTCCCTTATATATCTTTTGGTGTGTACTTTATAAAACCTGTGTTTTTTTGCCATATCACTGGGATGATCTCAGGACTCATGTCATTCAATAAATACATGCGTTTGAGTTTCAGACTTCAAATCCTTCAGAAAATGTATTTTCACTCAAACCCCCTTGTTATTCTAGCACATTTCTAAATTTGAAAGTACAAATATGTCCCTTTTTCTGGGTCATTATCCCACTATTATGTTGTACTTGGTCCAGATGTCTTATACTAAGAGACTGCGAGCTTTGAGAAATATTATATATTAAGCCCTGGTGATCATTCTGGTATTTCAAGCAGACCTGCTAACCTACTGTGTACTGAGTTAAACAGGTTTACTATTCATAGGTTCATAGATTAGTACTAGGCTAACTGTCTTTCTGAGCCATTTTAAGCCTAGCCAATTACCCCATGTGAGAATCAAACCCTGCACCTTTGGTTTATAAGGCAAATACCTTAACCATTATGCCAACCTCCCACCCACCTGTTCATGTTGCATTACATGGTTTCCTGTCTGGGAATACTGTTGTCAGCCATGCAACCACTCTTATTTACATTTAAATGTGGTGCGTAACATGAATCTGCAATTAGCACTGCTGCTCACTGTGCATCACTGAACATGCATGTAAATTCCATGTAGGCTTCGTGCAAAGCCTACAAGGAGTTTATAGGATCCCAGCATTAATGTATATCTTCAGTTTCACATTACATCTCACTGATCCAAGGACACACAGTTATGACTCTCAGACATTCATATGGTTGATCACTCTGTGTTATACTCACTTTTTGTTCTCATTCATATCCCTTCCATAATTTTTAATTTATAACTGAAAACTGCTCTTATCAAGCCACCAGCTTTATCGGGCTTTATTTTACACAAATCACTTTCATTCTTGATCTTACAACCATCTGGATTACTGATATAAATGTCTATAAAAGGTTCTGCAAGCTCCTGTTAAACAAATAACCCAGTAATGGTTGTTCAGGCATTTATTCTTCCAATATTTTGTTATCTAGAAAACAGGTATTGGAAGATCCATGTCAGTGTACATAAAACATTTGTGAGAAAAGTCTCTAATAGTTTGACATGCATAGGAATACATTTTTGTATATCTGCCATCCAGGAAAGTTAACACCTGATATTTCTGTAATTGTCACTTGCTTTATTATGCTCAGTAAATCAATGTCAGTCTTTACATTAAATTCCTGATAACCATGGTATATGCATTAATTAAATGTTCCTCTTAATTCTTGATACACTATGCACCATAGTTTCATGGGTATATACTAGATTAATGACAGCTAGGGTATTTATAATCCTAACAGTGCAATCCAACCCAGTTATGTCCTTATGTATTATGGGAATTTATTAAGTGGAGGATATGTTAGGAAATTTCTAGAGGTTATGTGGTAGGGCATGCTAGTTTGGGCATTACTGTCAGCCTCTAACAGAATTTATGTTTTGCTCTCTTAGCTGGCTTTTTTCTTAGTATGAGCTATAAACTCTGCTGGTCTTTACTACCTTAGAGCCATCACTATTCCAGTTTGGAAATTTATTTTTATCCACTTAACTTACTTGCTTGTCCTGGGATGTAGAACAACCCACCTCATTCTCCTCCATTGTTGTCTCTTCAGTACCTGTGTCTCTGAGTCTGTGGTTCTGTTCTAACCATTACTCGCTGCTCCACTCTACGTGTCTTGGTGGATTTGAACTTTTTAGTTACTGGTACTATTTTCAGGTTCTAGTTGTCTTTACATTTTTTATTTCTTGAGTGCTCCCATTTTATTTTATATTTCCATATATTCTTCCTGAGGATGTATTTATCAACATGTTACTTAGGTAAAAAAGAAAACTTAATACAAAACCATTTATCCTTATCAGGAGTAAATAGGATTACTTTGACTGAGTCTCTCCTTGCGACCAAAGCTGATTTATATACCATTGTAGATTTGTAGTCAATGTAGACTTAATCTGCAGAGCAAGTGCAATCCCTTACAACAATTAGTCATGACTAGAAGCTGATAGGCTGACAACTGCCCTAAAGGACGTCATCATGTTACTTACTTCTGTTCATAAGCCATTCATGTGTTTAGAAGGAGGTCACAGCAAGCAACATATGCCTTCTCAGCATTTTTCATCAGATTTAATTTTTGTTAATCTCTGCATTCTCTCAACATCTGGATTAAAGGTGCATGAAAGATGCATCACTTCTTAGATTAATTGCTTGAAAAAGAACAGTAGATCTTTCCTGGGAATGTTTTGTGTTAGGCCCTAGACTCTGCTTTTGCATTTGCATAATCTAGTTTTTAGGTCATCAGTTTTCCTTTGCTCATTGCACAAGTTGCTTTTCAGTACATGGATTTCCAGGTAACACTGCTGGCTATTTTCTAAGAGAATTTATTTTTCTTGTTTACATACAGAATGTTTGTGATAGGGGTCTATCTCCAAAAAACACCAGGGAGAGGCACTTGAAGTATAGTACAAATTCTGTTTCTTGTAATGTGATTTTGCATTTCTCTAAAAGAGATCAGATATCCTTCTGTTCCATATTAAATTTTGAAGAGTTTGAGGATTGATACATCTGAAATGTTATTTTATTTGCATTTTGTTTACTTGGGTAAAACACTGGTCATAGAATGACCGGCTGCAGGCTCCGACAGGTGAATGTATTTTTAATTACCTGAACACCAGGTAACATAAGATTAAGTGTAAGTCTTCATTGAACTGAGCATGCCACCCAACCTATCCCTAATTTTGTTAATAAAGGGTGATGCAGATAAAAGAAGGTATGTTACCTTTCAAGTGATAAATATCATGTGATTTGTCATAGCCATGCACTTGAACTAAAAATGTTTGGAGTATAAATAGCACTACTGTCTCATATTTTCTTCACTCCGCTGTATTGCCAACTTTAATAGAAGTACCATACAACTCTGTTTGGGCCTAACTTGCTTGACATGTTTAATGACTCAGATGCCCAATCTGTCCAGATTGGCCTAAGATCCTACATCCATCTGTAACAGTCCAGGACTATGACACTTGCATTCTACCTGAACCTAGAGAAGATGTATTATTATTATTATTATTATTATTATTATTATTATTATTATTATTATTATTATTAGTACATCATTATTAAGACTGAAGCATTGCTAGTAGTCTGGGACAAACAAAGAATTTAATTAATTTTACATTGGGACATGCATTGCCTCTACTATTTCCAGCTGACTGGACCAAACATTCCAGATCGTTTTTTATATATCTAGATGGTCGAGACTTCCTTTCCATCAGACAGGCATTGTCAACTATCCTATACCTGTATTGCCATTAAATATTCCTAACCAAGCATGTCTGACATCACCATACTTCAAGCCTCACATGATTAATGATACTTTTACTCTGCATCACAAGATGTGGTCTGAGCGCATTAATCACTAAACAACACTAGCCTTTTTTGTGATGGCAGTGCCATCATCTGATGACCACAAATATTCTCTAGCTCTGCTTCTCCTTGTCAAGTACAAAACTTTCCAGACAAGAGGTTCTCTATCTGATGGAGTGGAATTAATTCTTTTTGCAACTTTGAGGAAGCATGGAAAAGATTAGAGTCTTCTGGGCACAGTACTATATATGCTGACAAGGGCATTTTACTGTCACTCCTTAAGGTATCTGACATCATAAATGTATATTGGGTGGGAATTCAGCAATGCTGTTTCTCAGTTTTGGAGCCCATTATTCAGGCATACACCTAACATGTCCCACAGTCCTGAAATTGGTGACCAATCAGTGCCTTGTAATTCCCTTTTTCACTGTCAATCACTATTCCATTGTCTGACTGCTAATCAAACCTGGACATTTGAGTTGCAGTAAGGTCTTCATTCCTGTTTGACACATAGCTGATTGAATAAAACAGATTGAGTAAAATATTCATGGCATCTTAAATTAAACTGTTTGAGTCCCTTCAAATTCTGAACTTAGTGGTTTAAATCAGCCAACTATTAAATCATTGTAGAAGACAAACAAGGACAGGTAGCCATGACAAAAATTTCACTGACATTGTCCAAACAAAAAGGTCAAAGAAGTAAAACTTGAACTACTGGAATATCCAGTTTAAGTGGAATACATGCTTACCCCTTAAGGAGAGATTTTACACCATATGAAGATGACATTTCTGTGAGATGTTATAAGAGCAGGTGGCTCATCAACATTGTCACTTGCCAGGTCAGGATAAAACAAGCGAGCACCATGGGTTCTTGTTCAAGTAGCTTTATTGTATACAAACACATCATAAATGAGGTTAAGTAACTTTAACTTATAAACAAACCAGATATCATTCACATAAATGTCAACAGGGTCTATATTATATCCTCAAACGCTTAAAAAAGCGAACGCTGGTTGATCGAACTTATTTTCGCGAAACTGCAAAATATCGAAGCAGCAGAAACTCGAATTTTTTCCTAGGGAAAGAATTTGGTTGTCCGTTTCTGTTGCTTTGGTATTTTCAGTGTTATGGTGGAAAGTTACCAGTCGGATTCAGGTAAGTGTGCGGTTGTGTGGATGTGAGTGTTAGGGTGATTTAGGTGAGTTAGGGTTAGGGCTTGGGTTAGGTGTGTGTGCGAGTGAGTGGACATGAGGGTTAGGGTGGATTTAAGTGAGTTAGAGTTAGGGAGCGGGTGAGGTGAGTGTGCGATAGTGACGGACCTTAGGGTTAGGGTTTGGGTTAAGGTAAGTGGGTAGTTAGTGGTGTGTGCATAGTTTAGTATAGGGTTAGGTATCAGATTTTAGGTGTATGTGTGTGGATTTCTGTTTGTTTGGTGTGCTTGTGTTGTGTGTATGTGTTTTGGATCAGCAATTTTTTTCCCTGGGAAAAAAATCACTGATCTGACAGTTCGAGATTGTAAGCTTTCGCTTAAATTAGGTCGATCAATCAGCGTTCGCTTTTTTAAGCGTTCGATGATATAATATAGACCCTGTTAACACTCTGGCTGCACCTTCAAAATACCACTGATTCTACCATGTGCTTGGTACTTATATACACAAACAGATCTTGGAAATGCTTCTTAAAGGTACAGCACTCTTGTTATGCTACATCCTCTCTCTTTGAGAAAATGAGTTAGACATTGTCAGTGAATATCCAATTTACACATAAATGATTTTCATCATGCAATTATACAAAGCTAGATACATATATACAACTATGTCCAAGTTGCTGTGTATTTCACACTAGGCTTTGAAATGCAACCATGTCATGTGACATAAAATTTGAGATGTGATTTAGACACTGAGATTGTCTCTATTGACTGTTCAGTCTTAGGAACACTGGAATTCTCTGCCGGCACAGTATCAGGAGTTAAGACACATTCTGGAACAGGAATATCATTTGGATTGCTTTGTGAGTTAGAGTCTTTATCTCAGGTAAGATGCTGCGATATCGGTTCTGCTACAGGAAGAAGATGTCTGCGATTTCTGCTGTACGTCACACCCTCAGATTTAACAAAATAGGATCTCAGCTCTGCACAAATACTCGTTACTTGACCAATCCAATCGAAACCTTTAGCTGTTTATATCCTCACTGTCTCTCCTTTTTTCAATGGATGAAGAAATATGCTCGACTTGTCATAGCTGGACCTTTGCAAAGAACACTTTCTAGATAACTGGGCTTTGATTGTTTGGTTATTCTTAATAAACTAGAACTGATATGCAATGTTGTTCTGGTTTGCCTAGATAGAAGTCTCTCGGCAGGAGAGCCAAGTAAATCATCACGGGGTATGTTTCTGAAATTAAGTTAAAAAAAGACATCAGTATTATCACGCTTTGACTTCTCAAGTAATTGCTTTGCACTCTGCACTGCATGTTCAGCAAGTCCATTCAATTGCAGATACTATGGACTACTAGTAACATGTACAAAGTCCCATTCTCTGGCAAATTTCTGAAACAATTGACTGGTGAATTGTGTACCATTGTCAGAGATTAATTTCTGTGGACTGCCATAGACTGAGAAATGACATTTCAACTTAGTAATGACAGTAGTAGAAGTTAGATTAGGTAGTAAATTGATCTCAAACAAATTTGAATAAGAGTCTACCAGTACTAAGTAATGTTGACTGTTCCACTTGAATAAGTCAGTAGCTACACTAGACCAAGGTAGATCAGGAATATAACTTAGCTGAAGTGGCTCTCTTTGCAAATGCACTTTAGTACTATTACATACTGAACAGAAAGAAAGTATTCCATCAACGTCTTTTGCTAGAGAAGTCCAAAATACTAGTCCTCTCACTCTTCTCTTTGTAGATTCAGAACCTGGGTGACCACACTGCAAAATCTGGATATACTGTGTTCTTGTTATAAAGAAGCAGGAGCAACAATTTTAGGACGTTTGAAAATAATGCCATCCTCCATCAACAACTCATCTCTGTAAGGAAAGTAAGACTGCACTTCTGGTGGTACACTTGATTGCTTTTATGGCCATCCAACACTGATATAGTGACTGAGCTTTTACAAAACTGGATCAGACATTGCATGATCTCGTAGGTCTTCAAGTCTTGTGGTAGAAAAATTATGCACTTCCATGACATCAGTCAAAATTCTCTGCATCAAGCTGTTCTGTTGTATTTCTGGGCAATCCGGATAAGGTATCAGCCAGATAAAGAAGTTTGCCTTTTGTATGGACCATTTTGAAATTGAACTTTTGCAATTTGAGCATCTTTCTTTGTAGTCTCACTGGAGCTGAATGCATAGGCTTCTTTAAAATAGTAACCAAAGGTTGGTAATCAGTTTCAATCGGGATTTCTCGACCATAGATGTAATTATGAAACATGGAACATGCAAACACAATTGCCAAAGGTTTAGGTGTAGTTATTCTCCAAAAAGACAAGCCAGTAGCCTACACATCTAGATCAGTTACTCAGAATAACTACACCTAAACCAAATTTTAAGCATTGCAGGAAAGCATTACTGGTTTGTTGACATCATAGTATCTCAATGTTGGGTGGGTAGCAATTTTCTGCCTAAGAATTTCAAATCCTCTCTGGTGCTGGTCTAGCCATGACCAAGTAACATTTTTACTTGTGAGCTCTCTTAAAGGCGCTGTCAACTCCATGAAGTCTGGCATAAACTTGCCTAAGTAATTAACCATACCAAGAAAACATTGTAGAGCTTGCACATTATCTAGTGCTGGCATTTCAAGAATGGCTGCTTGCTTGGAAGGGTCTGGTCTCAAGCTAATATTTGTAAATAAATGACCAACATATGTAACTTCTGTTAGTCTGAATTTGCACTTCAGAGGATTGAGCTTTAAGTTCACTTCACGTGCTCTGTCTAGAATTCTCTTAAGATTTCTGTCATGCTTTACCTCACCATTGCCTCCGACCAATATATCATCTATTACTATGGCACATGGATAATTCGAAAAAATTTACTCCACTGCATGCTGAAAGACTTCACTTGCAGAATTTATTCCAAACGGCATCCTGAGGAATCTATATCTTCCAAATGGGGTACTGAATGTAGTCAGTAATGAAGATTTGCTATCAAGCATCACTTGACAAAATGAACTCTTTGCATCTAAGACAGAAAATACAGTAGCATTTGGTATCAGGGCTGCAATCTCTTTGACTATACGTATGGGATGATGCAGTCTCTTCAATGCTTTATTCAAATATCTTAGGTCAATACATTTTCTGATTTCATCTGAGCCTTTTTTATGATGGACAACACCCATTTGGTAGGGTCTGTAACTAGACAAATTACACCATGTTGTACCATTTTGTCCAACTGGCTTTGTCCTTATGCTGCATAGCTATCAAAACTCTTCTTGGTGGTGTGACCACTTGTCTAATTTCTGGGTCTAATTTAATTGAATACACAGCTGGAAGTGTGCCCGAGTTGTCATCGAAAACATCAACAAACTCTGAAAAAATAGTATTGCTGAAGCTGGAACTAGTACATGTGGTTATCTGATGAACTTCTTTAGTAAAAGAAAGCAGATTCATTTGCAAACAGTCTTTGAGACCCAATAATAACTGCACAGGTCTTTGAATCACATAGAACATAGGGAATAGCAGTTCTTGGCCACCTAACATGAAAGCACTACTGAGCCTTCTGTTTGAATTTCTTCTCCTCCATAAGCAACAAGGTTTGCACAGCTAGTCACATTTAGTTGTTCACCAGCTCTGACCCTTGCAAAAGTATCCGCAGACATGACATTACTCTTTGAACCAGTGTCTGCTTTAAGCTCACTGGATTTATCATTGATCCGGACAGTACAAAACACTTCATTTCCTGTCAATAAATCTACTGCAGCAACCTTTTCACCAATTACTGATACACCATCTACATAGAAAGCAGACTGTTGCAGGTCTATTTGATTAACTTTCTTTTTGGAATGACCCATTTTTGCAACTGTGTGAGGCTTACTAAATTTACAAAATCTTTTGAAATGGCTCCATTTCTTACACTTGTGACACTGCTGACCATATTCTTTGCACTTTTCTCTTTTGAACTTGTGGTTGGCACCACAATTGTGACAGTTAACAATAAAGCTTGATTTGGGTTTTGTGATTCACTCTTGTGCTGTACTGAGCAATGTCTGTTTTGCACTAGTTACCCTTAGTTTTGCACTGAGCATGCTCCTTTAACTGAAATGTTTTTGGAAAGTGCTAGAAGACTATGGGTTTTGCCTAGAATTCCCACAGGGACTGCTGCTACCACGTCTTTAGGCCTGCTTTTTCCTGACATGTGTTGCATGATGTTTACATGAGCTCTGGAGCATACTGAAACCATGCTCTTA
This sequence comes from Protopterus annectens, assembly GCF_019279795.1. Classification (NCBI taxonomy): domain Eukaryota; kingdom Metazoa; phylum Chordata; order Ceratodontiformes; family Protopteridae; genus Protopterus; species Protopterus annectens. The sequence continues at coordinate 868,422,901 of NC_056726.1, forward strand.
TCACTAGCAAGTATATTCATGTGCCTTTCTGTAACTTCTTAAATCTGACAAATCTCAACAGGTTTACTCAGCATTAAAATATCGTCACAAAGCAAAATCTTTCTCACAGCAGCATGATTAATACCACACATGAGTCTGTCCTTTATTAACTCAACCTTTAAATCACCAAACCCACACATATTAGCTTTGTTTCTCAGGTCAGTAATATCAGCTGTGAAAGTTTCCTCTTGCTTTTGATCTCTCATGTAAAACAAATCCCTCTCTAGTGTAACATTAGTCTGAGAGTTAAACATCTCTCTGAATTTGCACTTTTAACACTCGGGGTCTTCCCTTGATTCAGCCTGCACAACAACACAATGAGTTTCCCCTTCACCTTCCTACACTGCTGGTGCATAGACAAATGAGCGGTCCCTTTCAATGGCTTCTGACCCTGCTAGGTTCAGCAAAATGAATGCCCTGGTACATGCATACTTATCAGAATAACTGCTTGTATAAATATATCATATTCTTGCTCAAATATTCTCCAGTTCTCTGCAATGTTCTGATCAAGCACAAGTGGTTGTGGCTTTTGAAATCCACCTGCCATATTGACATATCTCATTGAAAACTCTTGCAAATATGCACGAACATACAAACTTGCATATACTCATATACATGTGCTTGAAATTTATGCCAGTACTTGTAACAACACAATGAGCCTTTGTATAACTGAATTTCATGTGCTTGAAATTTATACCAGTATTTGTAACAACACAACGAGCCTTTGTATAACTGAATTTCATGAAATAAGTTTCCTAGGCACTGCAACAATTTGGAATCTCTTTACTATAAAGCCACCTGCCTTGAAATTATTTTACTATATGAGCAATTTATCTTGTAAAGGCAATAATGCTAAAGTCAATAAAGGGACAACATGATTAAGTTCCAACACTGACCTAGTTTTCTCCGAGTGGACTTCTTCAGAATGTTAGAAACCAGCTCAATACAATTAAATTTAATTAATGTCAGTCAATTTAACAAATAACATAAATGATATTTACGCTGTTAAAACACAAAACTAGTAATAGGCACAAATCATACATATATTGATTCTAAAAAATTACAAAATGTACTAAAAAACAAAAATAAAATACAATAAATCATAAAATTGTAAAAGAATAAAAACTAAATAAAATACATATAATTAAGATTGAAAGATAAAAATTATTAGAATAACATATACATTAATTTTTTAAATGCCAATTTACATAATATTTTGGTGGCAAGACATGCAGCATTGCTAAAAAGAATTAAGGGCATGCGCATTTATCATACATAAAAGCCCCAAGACAAAAACAATAGACCTAGGACCTACAATAATAAATCACTGAATATCCCTTTTTAACATGACAATATAAATTATAATGATCTATTTAACATGAAATTGCAATTTTCCTTTCCTTTTATGTAAACTAACTGTAGGTTTTAATGAAATGGAGCTAATGGGCATAACAATATTTCTGAAATGAATGATTATGCATATTTTAAAATATAGACATGAATAATTTATCAAACTCCTATTGAATAATCAACTCATATACTCATTTGTTAATAATATAATTATATTTTATACTTTTATAATATTTAAAATATTGTTTATATAGTTTTTTATATATTTTTTATATTATTATTTATTAATATATATAATATTTTTTTTATATTTTTTAACATTATTTTGTTTTTTTATATATTTTTTGTATTTCTTTTTTTTAATTCTTTGTAATTTTTATTGTTCTTGTCTCTTCTTTACAGTTTTGAGTTTATTTTTATTTTTCTTAGGCTTATTATTTTAAATTGTAGTTTTATCTAGTTAATGTGCATAATGAAAGTTTTGTCATTTAATAAAACAAACAATTAAGTTAATTTAAATTTATAGTTAATTTAGTTTATTGAGTTAGTATGCTTCTCTGGTTATAACCAATGGTTTCTGCTCTCTAATGCAACTTTTGGTGTTTCTTGGGTTGAATTAAATCAGTTGTGAGATCATTTGGTGTGATTTCGTTGGTTTTGCTTTGTTGGTCTTGTTCATTCTTCGGTCTGGTGAATAATGCTAAAGTCATTTATCATCATTATTTTACTGTATGAGCCTTTGTCTTGTAACTGCTTTAATGCCAAAGCCATTTAGCAACAATTTATTGCCAAAGTCATTTATCATTATTTTAAGAAACATTTCGAACAACTGCACAGTGTGCATAAACTGAACAATATGTGCTGAGGGCAAGAAACATTTCAAAGTAACTGTACTTTGTGAATACACTATTTAAAAGCAATGGCACTTTATGAATAAACTGTCTCAAAGCAATTGCACCTTGCGAATAAGCTATCTCAGAGTAATGGCACTCTGCGAATAAACTGTAAGCAATGGCACTTTACGAATAAACTGTTTTGAAGTAATGGCACTTTGCGAATAAACTGTTTCAAAGTAATTGCAATTTGTGAGTAAACTGTTTTGAAGTAATGACACTATGTGAATAAACAGTACACAGCACACTGGAACTTCCCCAAAATGGCTGCACTTTGCCAAACAACTCTGCATAGTGCAAGATACACTGTAATGGCAGCACTCTGGGAACAGACACACCCAGGCACAAGAAACTTTTTGAAATGGCTTCACTTGACTGCACTTCACAAAATAGTTGCACTTTGCACACAACAAACTCTTTAGAATTAATGCACAGTAATAAGCACACACTGTAAGCACTTTTACACATTTTGAGATAGTTTGAACAACTCTCGTTATGGTATTCAAGGCTTCAATCAATGTGAAGTACTAATCTGTACTAAACACAGTAATTCATCCAAAACACATGCAGTCACCTTTGCTTTATTTATACTCATTGTGCCCTTTTCTGCCATTTCTATTACAGTTGTTTTGCTCACTGACTCTCTTAATGTGCCCTTTATGGCCTCTTGCTATTTGTTTTGCTCATTTAATCTCTTTTCATGCCCATTATACTTTCTTGTGCTTGTTTTAACTCTAAACATGCTAATTTTACTTTAAACATGCTTGTCTTACAATTCTGAGGCAATTCTGAACCCTTTACATACTTTTCTAATGCTCATTATATCAAACAACTCGGTTTCATTTTGTCTGATTAATGAGCTCTTTTCTACTTCTCCTTTGCTTAATAAACTTTTCTGTCCAATTAATTTGCTTAACAATATGTTTTCTGCCCTTGTAATGCTCCATTTAACCTCTTTCAATAAACAAATCATTTGTGTATGTTCTCTTAACCTTTGACTTGCTTCTGGCCCTTTTTTGTTCTCGATTCTTTTAGTTTGCCTTCAGCATTACCTCTACACCTTGAGGCTCTAAAGAATAGTCTTTGCCATACTGGTTCTGACACCATGTCACTCACTAGGTCAGGATAAAACAGGCAAGCATCATGGATCCTTGTTCAAGCAGCTTTATTGTATACAAACACATCACAAATTAAGTTAAGTAACTTTACCTTATAAACAGATTAGCTATCATGCACATGGATGTTAACATTCTGGCTGCACCTTCAAAATGGCACTGAAGCTAACACATGCTTGGTATTTATATGTACACACAGATGCTGGAAATGCTTCTTAAAGGTACAACACACCTTTAACTCTAGGGTTTAGTATAATGGTTATGGTTTTTACCTCATAGACAGAGGGTACACGGTTTGATTCTAACCTCAGTTTATTGTCTAGGCTTAAAATGGCCCTTCAAAGAAGTTAGCCTAATATTCATCTATGACTCAATTCTACAAGCATCAAACATAATGGAGCCCTCCTTTGCAGTAGTGGTTGTGTTACTCTGCTTAAATGTTATTTCCAGTGATGCAAACTTTGGTCATCCTTTACCAGAGGCATGAAATATTTATCAAAATGAAGATGATCATCCACTAGTTTTACTTTTCCACAAAACATATTTATTGTTTCAGGTGTCCTCATTTTTTTAATTATTTAAAGTAAAACAGAACTAGAAAATGAAGTCATGAAGCAGGCGTATTAGCTCAAGAAACACTGTCAAGAAACTATAGACCTGTGTACATGTGTATAGTCATGTAACTTATGGCATGTCATTAAAAAGCTATATAATATTCTTTAAACAGTCCAGTTCCACAACACAAAGACCATCTCATATAATATAAATATGAATGATGCATTAGGGAATACAATTTTCTGAGTAGTACTGAATCAGAGTTAGAAACCCCTCTCAGTTTATTGATTCTTATTCAGAGAAATTGGTGCCAGTGGCATAGAATGCTTACAAAGGTAGGGCAATTTTATGGGAAGAGGGAATATACTACCAGAAACAGTTTTAGCCGTAGCATGGAATATCTCATTAGCAATTAATTTGCATGACTCCAAATCAATCTTTTTTTAGTACCAATGCTAAAAAGCACTTTCTGACAGAAATTTCCGTTGGTGGCCCAGGCATCACATTGACACAGGCACCTCATGCCCCCTTCCACACACACACACACACACACACACACACACACACACACACACACACACACACACACACACACACACTCTCAAACATATATGCAAGCAAACAAAACACTCACAGACATCCAAACTCTCACCCAGACATTCACTCAGCATTACACTATACACTCCCCCCCACCCTTGATTGGACTCCAGGGCACATTCACCCATTCAGCCACATGCATCCTGTAATATACACACACAAACACACACTCGCACGCACACACACGCACACACACACACACACACACACACACACACACACACACACACACACACACACACACACACACACACACACACACACACACACACACACACACACACACACACACACACACACACACAAGCACACACACACACACACACACACACACACATACACACACACACACACACACACACACACACACACACACACACACACACACAAACACACACAGTTAATTACCTAACTAACCCACCCATTTTGACCACTCAGACAAACAAATCCGCCCACACAAGCACTAACACACACAACCATTCAAATCTATTTATCTCCCTAAAGACATGCACACAGTCTACCACACATAGATACATAATCTCACAAATGCACACACACACACAGACACACACACACACAGACACACACACACACACACACACACACACACACACACACACACACACACACACACACACACACACACACACACACACACACACACACACACACACACACACATAAAAACATGCACACACATGTACACATACAGACACAATCCACCGCTATTGCACTGCTGAGCTTTGCTCAACTTACATGCAATGTAGGCTGTAACACTGAATAAAGTGGGTGACTAAATTCTTCTTGCTGTGGTAATTTTCATGATTAGCTGTGTTAATTTACATAATAAAGGGAATACATCACTAGGCTCTGTAAATGGATATGTCATGTCTGGGAAAACATATGACAATTATCATTAGCTGCTATCCTGGATTACCTCGTGATCCTGTAGCAAACCTAGCAGAATTACCCTCAGCAGTGATTTTTCACCCTCAGATAATCACTACTCAAAGATGGTCTCTGAATCAGAAATAGTTACCACAAGGGCAGCCCAGTCATAGTAGCGCTTACCATGTTCCGAGTCCCAGGGATGTCCGACATATCATTTTTGATGATATATGTGTATGTATATATATATATATATATATATATATATATATATATATATATATTTATATATATATATATATATATATATATATATATATATATATATATCAAAATGATATGTAGGACATGTTACATGATATGGTAACTCTTTCTGATTCAGAGACCATCTGTGAGTTCACATACACACGCACACACACACACACACACACACACACACACACACACACACACACACACACACACACACACACACATATATATTTATATATACAGTTCAAGCACAAACATTGAATCCAGCACCCATGAATAAATCCAACCTCATGGTCAAATTCAGAAGAAAGGGACCAAAACACTAAATAAAGTGCATAGAAAAACTTTTATTCCAGTAGAACAAACATTCAAGCAGCTTGTGTAGCGGCCATTCAGCTCCAACAGCACAGAGTAGTGACCAGCTTCACCCCTTGGTGTCGTTAGTGTGAAATTACAATACAGCAACCACCATTATTTATGGGTTCCTATTGGATTGTTGAAACTCCGTTTATGCTAATACGAAATCATCTATACATATTGCGTGAAATACATTATCGTGTATGTGCAAAACCACAAAATTCAAAAATGTTCAAGTGTTTTGATTGGCCCGTCTGCGGTATAGCTCTGTAAGTTAAGTGTGCGATAATTACGGACCTTAGGTTTAGGGTGCAGGTTAAGGTAAACATATATATATATAGGTAATGTGTGTAAGATTTAGTTTAGTATTAGAAGTAGGGTTTTCTTAAATGTATTTATGTGTATTATTTATTTTGTTTGGGTATATCTCCGTAGGAGAAGTGTGCAGTAGTTACGGACCTTAGGGTTAGGGAAGGTTTAAGGGTAGTGCATAGATAGTTGTGTATGTGGGGTTTACTGTATAATTAGAAGTTGAGTTTTGGTGCTTTACTTTAGGGTTAGGAGTAAGGTTTGGTTAGTGTATGTATGTGGTTTATTTATTTTGTTTGGGTAGGGAGTATGTAGTGGGTGGTGGGGTTGGCCGATTATGAACGTTCGATATTTGAAATTTCATAGTTTATTGTGTTCGGTATTTTCACGGTTCAAGTAATATGTGTCACTGTTTTGGCATTCAATGTAATGGATTTTCATTGTTTTAATATAGACACAGTCTTTATATGTCATAGCCCCCATTCAGTTAAAGACATACATATTTAAAAGTGCACATTCCCCAATATGGAACCCACATCCAAAAGGCATATTTTGTTCACAAAAACACAAAAATCAGCTTGTGTACATATGAAGTTAAATACATATAAGCACCCGCATTTATATAGTTATGTTCTGTTATATGGACCAGGACTAATATGTGTAAAAATGTTACTCATTTAATATAAACACATAATCTTGACCAAAATTTTAGGAACAAAGACAGTGAAAAATAATACAAACATCACCAATGATCATTAAGTCCAGGCTTATATAAAGCCCCCATCTTAACCATCCACATCCTTTCTTCTATATCTAAAAGCTCATGTTTGGTTATGTCTGACATTTTATCTCCTTTCACTACATCAATTCCAACAAAAATAAATTGTGTTGAACTATGTTCTAATTTGTGTTTACCGAGTGTGCTTTTCTGATGTTTACAACTGATATCACTAAGATGCATTGCGATTCTACTCTTCAAATTTCCTGAGGTGTGCCCGACATAAAATGCCCCCATTGGCAGACCACCATACAAATACCCACTCCGTACGACAAGTTGTCAAATATCTGATGTCAAATACCTTTGAAATGTTGATTGATGTGAATGACATAGTCTGTGATACAACCCTACAGTATACACAATTCCCACAAGCATTGTTACCCCTAGGTGCATGATTATATTTGTTATCTTTAGACCAATCAATCTTCTTGTACCAAGAAAGCGACTCACCAATATTAGTCCTATGTCTATAACTATAGGAAC
>NC_056726.1:868433016-868517290 GCF_019279795.1 Protopterus annectens
TATCTGTATATCTGTATATATGTATATATATATATATATATATATACACACACACACACACACACACACACACACACACACACACACACATATATATATATAAGTGCTTTACTATCTCGAAATACTGAAATCTCTAATTTCTGTATCTCGAGAAGAATATGCATCTCGAAATACTGAAATCTCGATTTTCACTATCTAGAGAAGAAAGTGCTGAAAGTGCAGTTGAGCGAAACTGCACTTGACCGAATTTAAAATGTCAAATCCACAGTGGTGGTGGCTTGCTACATGGGATTTGTTGTGTTTGTAAGGTGCGGTGTGCTGTGGGATATGGTTTGCCTGCCATTGTGTGGATATATCTGGATATTCAGGTAAGTGCTATTTTTTTAAGGATTTTTATTAGGGATTTGAGTGTATGTAAGTGTGTTGGGAAGTTTTAGGTGTAGGTTAAGGTAGGTAGGTAAGAGTGTGAATGTGTAAGTGTTGAGAGGGGTGGTGTTTGCATTTATGTGGTGTGTTTGTGCAAGGGGAATATCGAGAATGTAGTGGTGGGTTTAGTGTCTTTGTCTTTTTAGTGTGACCTCAGAGTTAGTATATATAGGTAGCGGGGGTGTGGGAGCCACAGCCCTCCTACTTATATGTAGTGTAGGTATGTGTATTTGTGTTGTTGCATTTGTGTGTGTTTTGTTGGTTTGTTATAGTGTGGGGAGGAAGGTGTATGTATGTTTGTTTGTGTGGTAGAGGGTGTATTTAAAAGTCGTGATTTGGAATTTCATACTTTTGGAGTTTCGATATTGTGAATGTTTGGCATTATACTGAAATTCAAGAGTTCAGTATTTTGAGATTATAAAGTGATTCCATATATATCTATATATATATATATATATATATATATATATATATATATATATATATATATATATATATATATATACATATATGTATATATAAAGGTATTCAGAAGTTCACCACCTCAGTACTGAATAGTCCAACCTTAGAACCTCTTCCAAAATTTATTTTATCCCAGAACTTGATTACAGGAAACAAGACTGATGCAGAAAGGAAGTAAAGCAAGTGCTACATCAGTAGAATTATTGTAACTGTGCCAATGGAAATTCATCCTTGGCACGAACATTCAGGAATCACATTGTATGACATAATGTATGATTAGACTTCACCTATAATCTATAATAGTAAATCTTAACTGCTGCAGCTTGAAGAAATTAAATGAAATGAAGTTCTCAAAAACAAGGCCAGCACCTTTTTCTGTACTGTAAATCAGACTTCTATGTATGCATGCAATGTTCACCCCTCAAAGATTTTATGATGTGGTGCATATTATAATAAATACACTTTGTGAGCTGAGTTATTTGTCACAAGCTTATTTCAGGGAGAGTGCCACTTGCCAATGAGGATATTTAAGCCTTTGAGGGATTGAGTTGGACACCCAATCTACCGCCACCACCCAGAAGGATTGAGTGTGATACCTGATCTACTACCACCACTCTTTCATACTGTCATGCTTCCTAGATGGGTTACTGCTTAGGAGTTTTTGTATGGCAAGTAGTATTAAAATATATATCCATCTATAGGCAGATAGGTGTGTGTGTGGGGGGGGGGGTGTGCAAGCATGCATGTTCGTGTGTGTGTGTGCTTAAGCAATACATAAATAATTAAAACATTTCAGCAAAATTGTTAAGAATATTGCATTTAAATGGAGGATTATTGATCCAGGCTTCTTTGATATTTGGTAGTGGAATAACAGGCTGCTATATATAGAGGTTAGCCAGTTGTTCTGTGAGGTACTGTAGTGGTTCAGGGGCAGTATTTTTACTCGGCTATACTATGGCAATTGTTGCTCCTATGACAGTGCCTTTGTTATTGTTTGAACTTGGGCTTATGGTAGTGATTTTTTTAACTTTACTTGGTCGTCCTGGTGGTGCAGTCTAGTCTCAGGTTACTATTGAGGCACTGGTTCTGATATCAATTTCGTTATTGATTATGTGACACTTGGTACTTGTGTACATTTACTACATGTCTTCTTCTCTGTTTTTTGATATTCAGTTTACTCAGAGATTTCTTTAATTGCTTATTTTATTCACCCCTTTTGCATTACGTAATACCATTAGATTTTTTTCAGTAGCTGATCTGTTGAGCTTTGTCCTTGGATTTAGTTTTCATCTAGAAAAAGTGTTATAGGGGCTGTTCTTCATTCCCTTGTCATCAGCTATAGATCAACCTGTTGACAACAAAGGGTGGGTGACATTATGGGGAGGGGTAATTCATTTCACTCGTGTTAGTCCAGTTGCCTTATCTAGGGCATATATGCAGTCAACCTTAGTTTGATGGTTAGAGTTTTAGACTTTCTGACTGCTGTGTGGGTGTTGCATCTAAATATTTCTTTTTCATTTTGTTTTATTTTATGTTTTTTAAAGGGAAAAACAAAAGGGGGATAATATGAAGGTAAAGGGGGATAAGCATCTAATACTTAATCAAACACTCTGATTGTGCTGTGCTGACGAGGTCATAACAAGGCCGAAATATGCATTTCCACAGCTAGTGCAGTTTGGCTTTAATGGCCTGAAATTGTCCAGTAAAATGATAAAACAAGTCATGGACATTCGGAATTTCCACTTAGCTGAAACACCCAATGTTTATAAGGATCATTTGCATATATTGTATGTGCCTCTGATACAAGAGGTTTGGGAGGTCACTCAGTGGAAGTTCTAGCTTTGCTGGAGTTTTCGTTTTGTTTTTACTGATTGGTTTTTCAGTGACCTTCTTACTTATTGTTTTAGTTTGTTGTTTGGGATAGTTTTGCAGTGACCCTAATGATAATGGACATCAGTTGGGTATAACAACCCTGTGTTTCTAATGCTTAGTCAAACACTCTGCTTGTGCTGTGCTGACGAGGTCATAACAAGGCCGAAATATACATATCCACAGCTAGTGGGGTTTGGCTTTATTGGCCTGAAATCGTCCAGTAAAATTATGAAACAAGTCATGGACATTCAGAATTGCCAATTAGCTGAAACACCTGATGTTCATAAGGATCATTTGCATATATCGCATGTGCCTCTGATACAAGAGGTTTGGGAGGTCACTCAGTGGAAGTTCTCTAGCTTTGCTGGAGTTTTCATTTTGTTTTTACTGATTGTTTTTTCAATGACCTTCTTACTTATTGTTTTAGTTTGTTGTTTGGGATAGTTTTGCAGTTCTCCTTGTAAAAAAATTAAAAAAATTACTGAAAATATTTCCTAACAAATGATTCTTTTGGCTTAGGCTATCTTCTTGTGGAAACTACTTTCAGTCACTATATTTGTAGCCATTGTCAGGTTGATCTCTAGAAGTGTTTTGCTTATCCATCTCTATCTGGTAACTACAGTATGATCTAAAGAATTTTCACTTCTCTTCATCTAACAGTTCATCTTCCTTCTGTTGAAGATATGGTCTTCTTAATGCATTTGCAATATGTAGTTCTTGTATTGTCTATATTGTGGTCACAAATCTGTCGATTAAGTAATATTTTCTCCAAATCCAGGGTTGTCTTTACCAAAAGCTTACTTTTGTTTACATACTTAGCATCGATGCATCTATGGACCTTGTACTTGGCAAGTTGCGGGTTATGTTCCTGCTTTTATGTTGGAAAAAAACAATTGTTGTTTAAAAGAGAGAGTTTTAGAACATCTAGGAGATATACTTAGAAATGTTACAATGAGTGCACTTCCTAAACATATTAATAGTAATCAGGGATATTCTTTTGTATTTATGGTATTCCAATTGATACATAAGAATATCAGGGAAGGTGATATTAAGAATGGAACTGAAAATGAAAAACTAAAATGGATTATTAAGATGCAGGCTAATAGAGATTTTGGATTAAATGACAGTATACCTTTAAAACTGGTACTTAAAGTGCATAAATTGCATCATTGAATACAGGGACTTTAATTGTTTGATTGCTGATTAAATAATTAACTTTTGTATTTAAATGAATGTTTTTTATCATGAATTTTTATGGTCTGAAGAAGTGCTTAGAGCATGAAAGCAAGTACCGAATAAATACATTTTTACTTTGTTTATCTGACTTGGTGATTGGTCTTTGATTCATATCTTGAGATTCTCAACATGTTGACTTATCTTTTATCACAGTGTGCTTTTGGTCATTTAGATGCCTGTCAAGAATTCCTGGTTTGCATAATCTAGTATTGGAAAAAAAAAACTTGGCATTTGTGCTGCGGAGCTCATTTTCTTGGATATAACCAACAGGTAATGCTTTCTTTTAAACACTTTATTCAAGCCTTACAGATCAGTATAAATGTAAATACTATCTTGATTAGACCATTTGCATTATTATTATTATTATTATTATTATTATTATTATTATTATTATTATTATTATTATTATTATTCACTCACTCTGTTTGCTCTGTTTTCTTCATGACACATCAGCTTTCCATTCACTTAATTTCCTGCTATTTCCACTCTTGAAATGTTAAACATTTATTGAAGTATATATCACCGACATAGTATTAAGCATTATTGGCTGAAGATATTCTCCTAGCAAACTAAGTTTCTAAATCAGCTTATGACAGTCATCATTGCTGTGCTGCAGCACAGTTTTCAGAATGTATCTGAATAGCCATGTAAACCAGGGCTCATGAGTTCAGGTCTCTTTAAGGCCTCTATTTGGACTTTACCTATAAATCACAACTTTATCCTATATGTGAAGGAAAGATGTTGTCATTAAGTAAATTTATCCATGACTAACATACACCCCCACATATGAATACCACACATGCAGCAGAAGTAGATACTGCCTGATTCAAACCATCAGTACCATCACCCCCATCAACCATGCCAATGTCCCTAGCTCAGTGAGCCACACCAGCCATCAGACAGAGAAGTTTCATTCCTCACACTATCAACAGCATACAGACATACATTGTCACCCCTGCATTATGTGAGAAATGCAAAGTGTAGCCAGGTTCTATGCTGCAGCCCTGGAATTGTCTGGTCTGCTAACATATCATTGCAGATGTACTGTTACAGACGTTGTATGTGAACACTGATGTGTTGGGGTGGGGGATGACCAGCCCATGCTCTGCTGGCATATACAGTCATGCAACTGTTCTTTGACTCTACTGTTTGGCATCTCCCTTAAATAATGTAGTGGGGTTTCCAGCCATGTAGGCTAGTGAATATTATGGGGCACATACTATTAGACAGAGTACCTGTTGTCCCAAGTGGCTGCTAGATCTCTGCAAGTAGCCCAGTAGCCCACGATATTCTCTTACATACATGTGTCAGGTCCATACATATGCTACCATATTTTAGTACCCCTTACAATTGGGGAATAGCTGTATGACTTACATTGTGAATGCAGTTGACAGACCTGTAGTTTGGAGCTGACTCTGCCTGATGCGCACAGTCCACAGCCAATACATGATGAGGTACAGGTTGAGTGGGCTTGCTGGTATAATTTTTACTAATATGTATATAAGTTGGAGTAAGGAGTCAGTCTCTAGGGCCCTAAGTTTTCAGAGAATGTACTATGCATTGTCTCTTGGCCAAGGCCAGGGTATACTGGGTATGCCTACATCTGCCTACAGGGGCAACATCAGGGGTTTCCTCCTCAAAGTCCCCCTGTGGGTGTGGCTGTGGTGACCTAGGCACTGTTGGGGGGGGTGTATCCTTTCCCTTTGCTTATCCTGCTGCAACTGTTTCACTGGATCATTTTGTGTAGCATGGCACATACTGTGAACATATGTGCACATATAGCTGGAGATTACTGCAGGGCTTCACCAGATATATTGAGGCACCAGAACTGTGGCTTCAACCACATCCTCTGTGATGTTCATAGTTTGTGCATGTGCTTCATTATAGGTGGCCAAGTAACTTGGGACAAAACTGGGTTGAGTTGCACAACTAGGCTTATAAAGATACTAGTGGTTGTTAGTCTAGTAGAAACCTAGGAACCTGTATATAAATAAATAATAATATAAATATATGTGGACATATATTTATATCTATGTGTGTGTGTGTGTATACATCTATATTTATATCTATATGGGGGCATTCATTAATGGCTACATGGTCATTTTTGACCTTATGCATGTTGTGGACAGATGGACACACAGCTGCGAATATTCAGTAAACTCCATGTTGTGGCGCACCCTCACGCTCAAACATGGCAATTTCTGTAGCATGCAAATTACAGCATAAGTACCTGAACTATATGCTAATGAAGCAAACCAAAACAGTGGCATTGTTCAACAAGCTATAAAGCACCCATGTAGACTCACTGCTTGTGTTGCCCATGTATTAAAAACTTTTCCAAATACAGCCACGGAAAGGAGTCTACATGGAAACAATAGCAAGTCCCTAGATTTTTACAAAACTGACTGTAATATGTAACACCACACACATTCTGACATTATTAGACATGGTGGATGCTAGAAAATTAGATTAACAGTAGCAACAATTCCTTTTTAAGTGCTAAGACATAAATGCAGCTTTGTTCTCCCACCTCCAGTTGAATAATATACTCATAACTAATGTAGACAGCTAAAAGTATAAACCACATGAGACAGACAATTCACATTGTCATGTAAGCATATGGAGTATGCATCTGACCTGTATTCGTCTGTGCAGACATGTAGTAAAGTAATACCCTTTCTTATGTGTACAACATTGGGCTTCCCTTCAGTTTCCCTGCCAACACTGTTACCAAACGCATAGATTCAGGGCTGTCAGCACATTGAAGATGCTAATGAGGTCAAAACTAATTAAAATTGCTGAATCCCAAAAATATTGTAACCACATAAGGATGTTCACTTAGTGCAGACACTTCCACAGTGTTCATTTTCAATGGATGGCAACAGTGAATCAAAACATTAGGGAGGGTGTGTCAGGTTACACTTAGAGGTGTACATGTAGGTCTGTGAAGTGTGAAAGTGCATGTAAGCAGTGCACAATTCACAAGTTCTGTTTCATCCTCTTTATAGTTTGTTAAAATGTATCATCTCTGTCTGCTTTAAGTAAATACTTTTTTTAATTTCTGTCATTGTTTGCACAATGCAGCGCACGGTGCAACCATGGGAAATGGAGGAATGAATGGCGGGTTTCTAAGGTACTTATCACATAGCTATTCGTGTGGCAGCATGTGTATGTGGAGGGCTAGAATATAGATGGTCCTTGGTTCTAGAACAAGGCCTGCACTCTTTCCTTCACTTTTTGAGCTGCATGTTTGCATGATAGCACAGGGACAGAGAAAAGTAATAAGATTACCTGTGTTTGCCTTATTTGTCAGCGCATGCAACAGCATGTAAGTGTGCATGGCACACTAATGAGCACCAACAGCGTTAATATATTCAGTAAAGCAGCAGATGTTTTTTCATAGCTGCTAATTACAGCATAAGCAGATGCATTTTCAGTACTGTGGAGCTATTTGACAAGCTATAAAGGATCCATGTAGCCTCCATTCTATTTTTTTCCTGAATACTTCCATACCATAGGAGTAAAGGCAAGGAAATTTTAACCCTGAAATAAAATAGTGTCAACTGCTGCATTTGCAAGGTAAGTCCTGAACTTGGAATATATTGTTTAATATTATTATGGCATATACTTGTATTTTTTAACTTGGTGCAGTAATCAAGTAAATAGTGGCAGATTTGTACAGAAAGTACCTTAATATGTGACAGAAGACACATATTTTACTTATATGTGTCAATTACTAAGTTTTTTGTCTTCTTCTTCTCATATTTAATTGCACTTTTTTGAGTGATATGCCACATAACACAAATAGTGGAAGCAAAGAATAAATAAATTTCAGGTTTGGCTGTATTTATCTGGTTTGTGCGAAATGAGGTAGAGCACCTAGGAACCAGACAGCCCAAAACAGAAACTCAATA
Source organism: Protopterus annectens (assembly GCF_019279795.1). Classification (NCBI taxonomy): domain Eukaryota; kingdom Metazoa; phylum Chordata; order Ceratodontiformes; family Protopteridae; genus Protopterus; species Protopterus annectens. The sequence continues at coordinate 868,440,927 of NC_056726.1, forward strand.
CATTCAGTGAATGCCCTTGACCATGTGAAAACCCCTCCTGGAGTACAGATGATACTCAGTTCTAGTACAAAGTGTGCAACCTTCGTTTTACTGCTGTGACATTGCAGTTTACATCAATGAAGTGCAACATAGACAAGTGTTTCGTGAACATTCTTGTGACAATGGATGTAATTGTCGGACTGCTATACACGTTCATGAGTTCGAATACAGCATGTCCCATACAGCATTAGTTTTACTGATGAAATAGTCTATGTATTATCACATTTATCATCAAATGAATGGCTTCAGGTATACTGTGTACTATAGCCCTGTAAATGTATTCCTGCTATCCATAGGTGCCAGAAGCTGTTAAAGACTGGGGGGGGGGGGGGTGACAGGGGCACTTAGTGAGCTAAAAAGCGTAATTTTTTTATAACTATTTGCTACCCCAACATAGGTTCACTTGGAGGGCATTTTAAGCGTAGCCAATTCACTTTTGGTGCTTGAATTAACATTTTATGATTGGTCTTAGCTATCCCCATGGCTGATAATTGTATATTAGCCCTAGTGAGAACAACTGTGATCATACTATAGATAATTTGAGGGGGCCATGTAAGGGATGCAGCATTTAGGAACTGCCTCTATCCATTAGTGGCATGAGGGGAAATCCTGGAGTACATTTTCTATTACCCATCCTTAGATCTAAGTTACATTTGAATATGGATGGATGAGCTTTGCTTTATTTTTTTGGATAGTCTTTTCTGAAACAGTGGTAGCCTCTGTGATATATATCCATCTGTCCACAACATTCAGTTTAGATACCTGGACTGAGTATTTCTGATGCCATTTGACTTGCTGATATTCAGTAGGTCCATCTGTATTATGTCGGAGGATGCTTTGTATGCCAGACATGTCACCTCTAAGCACTCTGTAGGATACTGAGTATAGTAATGAATCTTTGAGGTGGTCCATGCAAGACCTATTGTTTAGGACTTGTATCCTTTTATTAAGGTATCTCTGAAGGTATTACAATTGTTGCATGGGGTTGGACAGATACATGCCAAAGTGGGCATTATACAAAATGATTGACATAATGAGAGCTTTGTAAAGGGGGGCAACAACATCTCTAGATCTAGTCACAAACAATTTTTTATAAGCTGTCCAATATAGCAAGGCTTTCTTATGACTCTGGGCACATGTTGGTCAAAGGTTAGGTCATTGTACACACAAGTTTCCAAATGCCAAACAAGTGGATTAGTTCTCAGAGGGCATTGCCATGATTTTGACACCAGTTATTTTTTGGGACAAACCTTCCTGCATGTTGGTTAAGTCATTTGGGTATTCAGTAACTTCTGCTAGCTTGCAGTCATCTCAAACTTAGCTGGCCAAAGCTCTTTGGTATTTCCTTTTACTTTTGTGATGTATATGCCAAACAGAAAAAGTCTCAGCACCTAACCCTGTGGAACTCCATTGGTGACTGGTCTCTTCCCCTGTTTTGATCTCCTGCATCCTGTGAGACAAGTTGGCAATGCAGCTGGTGATGTAAGTGTTTGATCCTACATTATTCATCTTTTGTACTACACCTGAGTGGGTGATTGTGTCAAAAGGCTTGGCCAGGTCAAGGTAATGTGGTGTGAACTGTTTTAACTTCATCCATTGCTTTGGTAACAAGAATAAAGCTTAAAATCTGCCCATGATTTTGGGCCTTTCACACTTTCCTCTGGGCTGTTTTCAAACACATTTTTCGGGCCATGCATACATGTTTGCATTCCTTGATTCACCTTCCTGATTGTATTAAATTATATTCCTTGTATAATACAACACACTTGTTAGACTTAAGTTAGAGCCCATTTTAAATGTATTGTTTAAACATTTTTCCAACAGGCAATGAAACAAAAATGCATTAAACAATAATGACAAAACTGCCCTATTCAGATCATTTCCATCATAAAGGTCTACTTCCACACACAACTGCATTTTAAATGTATTGTTTGAACATTTTTCCAGTAGGCAATGAAACAAAATGCATGCACCAATAATGACAAAACTGCCCTATTCAGAACATTTCCATGATAACAGTCTACTTCCACACACAATTGCATTTTAAATTTGCTGTTTGAACATTTTTCCAGTAGGCAATGAAGCAAAATACATGTACCAATAATGACAAAACTGCCCTATTCATATTTCTATGATAACAGTCTACTTCTATGCACAATATATAAATACAGAATCACACTAGTTTAAACCATAGGCATGTTGCACAGCTTCTTGAAGTTATTTTCAATTGGGGGCAAAAGGCCAAAAACCAGAGACACATTTTAAACATTGCACATATAATTTTGGAAAGTTGCTTGCATAAAATGTTGTGTTACCAACACACATTTCACTGCCAAGTATTGGCCCCAGTATCCTTTGCACGACAGTCAGAGCAACATACCACTAAGCTAAACCAGAAGTTTCTTACAAAACAGGCAGACAAACTTAAATGGCTATTATATCATTTAGTGAATTCAGTTCTCACTTCTCACCATAGCTCTCAACATCTTAGCACAAAAAATACTGAACAAAGCCAGTAATGGGGGAATACAGCCCCAAAATAGGGACAAGTTTCAAATACTGATTTTATAACCTTAGAAAATTGCTAGAATAAGAGGATTTGTTTTACCAAACCAGAAGAGGAACAGAACAACAATGTGAGGCATAAATTTACAACTGATGTTGGCAAGGGACTTTAGGCTCTTTTTTCCTGTACCCAAGGTACAGGGTTTGAGCCTGTGTACCTCTAGCCACCAGATGTATCCTGTTGGGGGCATTTTCACAGATACATGCACACACACACACACACACACACACACACACACACACACACACACACACACACACACACACACACACACACACCTAGCTTACTCACTGATCCGACAGGCAGTATTCAGAAGTAAATCCTTCCCGCCGCTCCACTCTGCAATTACAGTCCACAGATGCAGCTCCACTCTGAATAATCCTGCTTGCACACCAACCAGACATATACTTCTGAATAATCCTTGCTGTTTCTGTTTGCAAACAGCTTTGAATAATCCATTTCTGCTCGTAAACCAGACATATGTGCTGACGTCATCGCAGCAGCTTCTGAATTGCTCGCAAACTAACTGCGGCAGTTGGGAGGCACAGAAAACAAAACTAATTGGGACAAAGTCTGCAAAAAAGTGTGGGGGGCTCACCTCCCCCCTCGCTCTATGGTTCCGGGGCCCATGCTGCTATCTGGACCATCATGGTTTTATCTTTTGTGAAAAACACATATACAACTGCCTATACATGCAATTGCTTGCTACTGATGCATTCTGCTTGTCAGATGTTAGCAATATGGCTTGTGTTTGTGCACTGCTTATCTATGTACAAACTTCCATGTGTGTACACTTTGTTAACCATGAGCAAATCCACTGCTCACTGTGCTATGGAACTGTATATATGATGCTCTCTTATTGCTGTTTATTGATCATTTCCTTTGAATGATATAAAACTATATGTATAAACAGTGCACACTAATGACATGGCCTAACTATATGTCATATAGTTGCAATTCATCCATGTTTCGCCCCCCCCCCACCAAGCAGTGCAACCCTGCAGCCTCAGTATTAGTTTCCACACATATATCAACTGTGATGATTTCAGGTATTGCCAGCTATGCCAGGAGAAGTAATGCAGTGGATGTGTAACATAGGCCAGCATAGTTAGCTGGAGTTTCGAGAAGAATTAAGTCATTTGTATATCAAACTGATTTGTATATATACTTATGTTGTAAAATGTATTTGTAAAGCTGCTTGTGTTAAAAATATACCAACAGTTGGTCCTGCTGGACAGAAAAGAAATACACCTGTATGTCACAGGTATTACAACATGGGATATTAAAAGTGAAGAGGTCAATCTCCATCCAGCTAACTTTGAAAGCTTGTCAGAAATGAGATTACCTGGTTTAGGCCATACAGATTGTATCTTACAGTTCTGAATGCAACCAGAGACACAACATCTGTAAAAACCAGGACTAGGAATCCTACTGCATTGTCCTTAGGGGAGAACTAATTGCTACCCTGGTGGGGTGGAAGTTTTGAAATAGTTTTAAAGCTTCCAGATGTTATAACACATCTTAGCAAACTCTATGTGTGCGTATTATCGACACATATGTGCTAGATTCTGGTTCATTTACTTGTATAAGAGGAAGTGTGGGAACCAAAAGTCAGATGGCCAGATGTATGTGATGTCATTCTGTAATTTAGCACTGAAATGATGTTTTAATACTAGATGAGACAGAAGTCTCAGGTCAGTATGTTTATGAAACATGTCCTGCCAGTATTTTGATACTTGCAGAAAACTATGCATACATTTCATGGAGTCCTCACAAACTCTTGTCTCCCACATGACATTCTGATGTCATACTTGTGCTGTGGTGCTTGAATAATGTACTGTGTTCTGTAGTCTGTGCAGTCAGATAGAGGTTCTGTTTTCACTGCAATCAACTTGGTGTGTGAGTATGTGAGCTATTTCTTGACATTACAGAGGGCATTTTACACCAGCATGTGGGGCACTGTTATTACCATATGCTCAACAGACAATGCTGATGTCATCAGCTATATCAGATTATTGCATATGCAGTCATCTCACCAGGGCATGATCAGACACTGGCCTGGAGGCCAGGCAGATGTCAACTCATTTGATACCAGATAGGTTAAGTGACACAGTGACATGTTTTTTAATCTATACACATACATCATGGCATACGTTGTAGGCTCTGTTATCTTAATGAGAAAGCCCTGTGGTATGTCCAGCTGTTGCATGTGTCTAGTGAGGTACATGCAAAAGATAGTATTATACTGTATTACTGTTCTGATGAGTTTTACTACAGTGCTGTCATACAATCCTGAGATTTGAATTTGATGACATGACTTATGATGTGCACCATATGTTTGTACTGGAAAATCATTATAGAAAAAAGTTAAAAAGTAATGAGACACATTTCAGTTTCTGACTTCACAACCCTTACAAGAGAATACACCATAAAGTAATGAAATGATGAAGTTATCCACTGTATAACTTGACAAGGCAAATATAAGTGACAGGTATAATTATCAGTTCAACAACACAAATGCAGATATACAAAGCACTAATGTAGCTATGCACCATGTGCATCAGACACAAAGCTTTTATATTCCCTGAATCCAAAAGAGACAAAACAGGGATATGGCAAAATTATCATCACTTGCATAGGGTGTTGTGCAGGGGGCCAGGAGGCCTAGGCTGATAGAAAGGTCAGTGAGTGTGTGTGAGCAAGAAAGGGAACCATGCAAGCTGAACCATGTAACTGTTGTGTATGTGTCTGTAGGTGTCCTCCATGTGAAAGTGGTGTGTGAGAGTCTGCATGAATACAGCAACGCTTAGTGGTAACTCTATGTCTTGGTATATCAGACAGGTGTGGGTAGTGCATGGTAGAGTTGCCAGTTCATCACTGTTGCCCCTCACCATGAGGAATGGTTCTGCCAGGAATTGCAATGGCACCACACACCCAAGGTCAGGTGCATTACTGCTACCTGAATGTGATTGATGTCTGCTGGACATGCTCCCTTCTAGGGAATGCCCAGGACCATTATCCATAGCCTGCCATGTCTGGGTGTAGACAGAGCACTCACCAACAGAGCACTGGAATACTGCCATTATTAGAGCATGATTGGGCATGGCTATATGTTGTGGCTGACCCACGCCATGAGGGCACCATTCCACTCCCAGCAGATGTTCCATCACAGACACTGCTCATTCCATGACAGACATCCCTCAGTCCATCATAGACCCCTCTTGTGCCAATGTGTCATTCATCCAATCCAGTGAATTGGCAACACAGTGGAGGCAGTCATGCATGTCAGCCTATACCACATCTACAGTCCTGAGCATTTGTCTGGAGTACTTTTCTGAACATGCCTGTGCCTCCATGATGGCCATAAAAATACGTTGAGTGACATGGTAAGAGACACCTGCACCAGGTGGAAGAGGGACAGCAGGCACCCTCTGAGCACCTCTATTAACCCTCCTGCAGAGCAGCTCACACACAATTTGGCTATGGCCAGAGTCAACAGGCACTGAAGCCACAGTAGCCACACTTCTCAGATCAATGCCCTCGTCCTCCACCTGTCCAATATCTGTGGGCTCAGTTGACTGGGTAGGTGTAGACTTACTGGCTGTGTCTGGGAAAAATGAAAGGGGCGGCTGGATGTTAACCTCTGTGTCAGATTCAACCTATGCACCCCCCTGACTGTGCCTCAGTTTGGTCAATATCATCATCAATGTTTGATGAGACACAGACATAAGGTGGCACAGGGCCCACACTATCACTGTCATGATCACCTGTGATAAAAAGCATGAAACACAGGAATACATTAATACCTGCACTACTATGGTGCAATATATGCTCAACAACTAACAGTGTTGCCACTATTGCAGACAGCCAACTCAAAAATAGAATAACACAACAAAACATAAACTAAAGCCACAAACACTGCTGAATTAGGCTTTACTTGTGCTTCTGGTGCCTTGGCTAAATGGTCCATAAGTTCATAGATTAGCACTAGGCTAATTGCCCTTGTGGGCCATTTTCAGCCTAGCTAATTATCCCATGTGAAAATCAAACCTTGCACATTAAGTTTGTAAGGTAAACATCTTAACCTTTAAGCCAACCTCCCACCCTTTTGTCAAGGAATAACTTTAACTGCACTAAGCAGCTTCTTAAATACAAGTGCTAATGAACAAATTGCTTGTGATAATGTAAAGTATAAAAACATGTATTCATAGAAGGTTAAACATGTTAGATGAAAACAGCATGTTATTAGGTATGTTTAATTGTGTAACTGGATGGTGATTTCTTCATTAGCATTTACATTTAAGAAGCTGGCTTGGTGCGATTAAAGTTATTTCTGGAAGGCATTTAACCAAGGTACAAGAACCACCAGTAAAGCCTAATTCAGCAGCAACATTTATGGCTCCAGTTTGTGTGTTCTACTATTACAGACAGTACAGCAATACACACAACAGGCCTAAAATGACATATTATGATCTGCTTTGATCTGCTATACTGACATAAATTTATTTGGCTTACCATCTGGAAGAAGCATATCTTGCTGGATTCCTGATGGTCCGGAAAGAAGTTAAGCAAGAGGTAAGGGCAACATCATCACATTTCATAGTAATAAATCTACTTTCATCAAGAACGTGGCAGACAACTCCAAACTAAGCTTATAACTGTAGCAATCTTCACCCTCCCCGCAAAAAAAACCACATATGACACAGAAGTATCATTTATGGCAATTGTTGTACTATAAAACAGTATTCAACTGCTCATATAACAAAGCCTAACAGGAAGCTCCTCTTGAGACTCAGAAATAGTGTTACCCATGTCAAGGACATACTGTGGTTCACTCTGCTGTGAGTTCTCATGATGGAGGATATTTGCCAGGGACTCTACACTGGGGATAAGAGGTGCCTCCATGCAGTTGTAATAATGTCAGTGACCCTGTGATGCATGTGTTTATAGGTTCAGTAGTGGCCACACACAGAATTTATGTTGTCAACAATCTGCTGCTATAATAGTGGTCTGTGTGCCATATTGGGCTGACACCTTCCCAGCAGAAATGTCCCATGCTGTTGGAAAGTGTAAACAATTATGTTGTTCTCTGCATCGGTGAATGGGGGTCTCTGCCTCACTGACATTGTTTGTGTCCTAAAAGACAAAAGAATGATAATACACATAAGTATCATATAACTACAAAGTAACTGTTTCCAGTAAAACAGTAAAGGTAGCCAGTCAGCATTACCCACTAGCAAAACATAAAAAAGTCTAGAGATGTGAAATACTAACAAAAGGCAGGATGCAAAACAAGGAGAGCAGCAAGAGTAACATATCCTTGGTTGTGCCATAGCAGTAACTCAACTGTGCCCCCAGCAAAATGACAGTCCATTCTAGTTTGTGACATAATACTAACTCTTCTTTGCCCCCCACTCAAAAAAGAACAGGTGAATGTACCATTTTGCTAATAAAACATCTTTGTAATGCTAAAAGTGTTTTCAAAGGACCTGTCCCTGAAACACTTCTACATATTTATCATTCAGCACTCTTTTTTCATGTACCATTAATCAAGTTAAATAACTCTCTGACAAACAAAGCCATGTCATCAGTGCACTTCTAACTAATGCATACATATAAAAGTGTAAAAGCCATTGTTTCATATTATTCATAAGTATAGTTCAGCATATGCATTATTTAGGTAACACAATGGGAGCATACCTTCTTGAGTTCAATACTCTTCTGTAATGATATCTTGTGAAGAAATACATTTCTGTGAAGTCCTGAAAACATTTAACAAGTGTCCTCACTATCACTTTGGCCAGCTACACATTTGTCTTTTTATAATGGGGTAGATTACTAATGGATTGCATCTGTCTTAGCCTGTGTTTCAGATATGGTAATTACAGCATAAGCAGCTGAATTGCATGCTAATCAAGCAACCTGGTAGAGCTATTCAACAAGTTATAATGCATCCATGTAGACTTCATGCTGTTTTTTCCCATGGATTTCAAACATTGTGGAGTACAGACACAGAATGTCTACACAGATAGAATGTTAGAAGCTGCTGCTGCTTTAATCCATTTGTATGTGCTACAGGATGCAGGCAATGCTACTGCCAATATGCCTAGGCTGAGACAGAGAAGAGTTTTCAGGCCACATTTAACTTATCACAACATACACCACATGGACATTGTAGAGTGCTACAGGGTGGATAGGGACATACTACAGGAACTCTGTGATCTGTGCCAGCCTCAGCTTAGAGACATCCTCATGTATTGGCTGTGTACTGCTTGCATCACAGTCAACCCTGAACTAACACTGTTGCAACTTCTGCATTTACAGGGTAAGTCCTGAACATGTACTGTATTGTATAATAACATTATGACATGTCACTGTATTTCATCATGTGGTACAGTAAGCAAGTAAACGTAGGGAGATTTGTACAGAAATGTATGTAACATGTGATAGCATTACAGACTAGTTGACTTGTGTTTGTCCATTAGCAAGTAGTAAGCCTCAGGCATCAAAGATTCACACATTCATATATCTACAAAGTACTGATGATCACTGCATGTCCTTAGTTTATCACCATATGTTTGTAATGGAACTCATTACAGAGAGAAGTTAGAAAAGTAATGAGACACATTGCAGTTTCTGATTTCACAATGCTAACAAGATTAAACAGGCAGGATGCAAATCAAGGAGAGTAACAACAGCAACATATCCTTGTTTGTGCCATAACAGTAGCTCAGTTTGGTTACCACAACTCGAAAGAACAGTGTACCCTTGCATGCCCCATAACAGGAACTCACCTTTGTCCCCCCCCCATCAAAAAAGAGCAGTTTCTGCTTGTGTGTGTCATCCAACCTGCCCTTCATGTGATGGCAACTGCATATCATAGTATTCCCATGTAATATATTTACACATTTTAAGGTAAATGATATAGACTGGCTTACACACTGCATGTCTCTTAATACTGGTCAGATAACTGATGAAAGACCAAGAAACACAGAAAGATAAGGCAGAGCTGTATATCTGCAAGCAATAAGCATAACAGGCTGTGTGATCATTAATTGCATTACATCCAAATATATTGAATATAATAAATGTACAAATAACAGCTTATGCCTTGATAGTGTACATTCATTTGTACTTGATTGTGTGAAGAATTACTTTATCTCTTTGTTGTAAAGCTGTTTGTGTGACAAAGATGGATGAGGCACCCATCCTATTTTCTGAAGGTTCATTCTAGTGAGAGTTGAAATCCAGACCTATGTAGACATATCTCATGTGTACGAGCATTTTCTACTGTATGTCTAATAGACTGATTTTCCTAATTTCAACTATTTCTCAGTTTTTTTTTGAGGGGGGGCACTGTTTGCGCAATGTGCTGCTTTAGCACAGACATGTTTGGCTATGGTCACCTGGCTTGTGTAGAATCGAAGTGCACAAACTGGACGAATGGGCCAACATGTAGCAGACAGAACCCAGACAGCCGCAAACATAAAACAGATGCAATCAATTAATACTACTGGCCTTTGCATAAACACATTGCCCACCAGTGCGCACTCTCGATTTATCATGTTTGTGTGATGGTAAGCAATTTGCAACATATTCAAATTTTGCAAAATCAAAAAGTGTGCACTCCCAGTAAGTATGATACCAGCAATTGGCAGAAAAACACAACTCTACATTGGTCTTGAACTGTAGTAAGCATGGCAGGCATTCATGGAGATGTTTTGAGATTCCATGCTCAAAGATGGGGTGTCCAGAAGTCCAAAGTGTTTGTTGGACTCCTAGTGAATAAACACAGGCCCAGGCTACTGCAGAGGGTCCATCATGGGTCAGATTAAAAGTCAGAGGCATGGAATAGTCTTGCCTGGGCTTTGACCAGTGGTACCATTATCCCCTGCACTGGTGAGCAATGTAGGAATCACTACAGAGACCTCCAGAAGAGGAAGAGTGATACCTTTGACAATTGGATCAAGGAATGTAGGACTGGGGGCACCCCGCATATGTGTAAGTATCACTTACAGAAACTACTTGTAAGAGTTAAAAACTGGATCTAGTCAGGATTGGTATTCATAATGGTATTTTGTCCTGTTCTGTTTTTCCACAGTCATCGCAGACAGTGAACTGAATGAGTGAACCCATGCTGCTAGACTAGCATGGATGCAAGAAGCATGTGGTATGTATGCATCTGAACAGTACTGTTTTTGTAGCAAAGACGCCTTTTGTGGTTTATTATACAGTTGTATCAAATTGAACATGCATCTTTCAACTGTAACAAGAAAGTATGCATGCATTAGTCTATAGGCCAAAACAACAGTCAGTATTAGAGAGTAGTTAGAGGTTGTGCATTCAAAAACCACACTTCCCAAATACACAGTATTGTTAAGTTTTCATCAGTATTGCAATGTAATGTCAGACCTCTAAAGCAGTGGCACCAATGGCCTGCTGTTAACTGTAATCAGTATAATTGGAACATGCATATGTGCAATATATTCAAACATCAAAGATTGCTTTCTGTGATCTGTAGTATATTGTGCATCTGTTAGGAGCTGGGTAGTCATAACAGTAAACAAGGTATTTGTTAGGAGTTAGTAGTCTTAAAAGCAAAGGTAACAGAATAGAGTCAAATAACTTTATCACTGCATTATATGTCACATATGAATTTGTTAATGTTCTCCCTTGTTTTTATTTAAACCCAACCCTTATCTTCTTTTTTTGTAATTTCATATTTTTTTATTTTTTCCACAGCACAGTGATCCTGCCCCACAGGATCGATCTGTCCCCACTCCACTAGGGTTGCCACCTTTTCAAATGGCCAAAGTGGGGCATTTTTGGTACAAACATCAGATTGATTTTACAAACCAACTACCCACGGTCAGTACAAAGGATAAAACTAACTTTTTTGTAAATAAAAAAATGCTTATTCTTCTAGCAGCATTTTTAGTGTTTATTCTGTTTCTTATAATATTTAGGTGTTTTAGAATAACTGTTTATTGCAAATCTATTAATTTAAATAAAAATATATAATCTTTTTTACATAAAATCTCAGGACATTTTTTACAATTTTTGTCAGGACACAACTGCCCAACAACAAGTAGAAGAGGACTGGAAGTGGCAGGGAACCCTACACTCCACTGGCTACAGCACCAAGGCCCAACACATCTGGGATGCAACCTGGTAGCAGCTCCTCTGGTTTACCTGCAGAAAAAAATCAACAAATAAAAAATAAATAAATAAAAGAGAAGATAAGGGCTGGGGTGAGAGAAAAAAGTGAGACCATTAGTAACTCCATATGTGACATATAAAGCATTGATACAATTACTTGACTCTATTCTGTCACCTTTAGTTTTAACACTGCAAACTTCTAAATATTTTTTTATTACTTTTAAGGCTATCCAGTTCATAACAGATATACACTGCAGTGCAGATTGCAGCCAGCAATCATTGATGCGTGCATATATTGCACATATGCATGCTCCAATTATACTGATTACTGTTAACAGCAGGCCATTTGTGCCACTGGTATAGAGGTCTGAAGTTTCATTGGAATAATGATGAGACCCTGACAGTACTGTACATTTGAGAAGTGTGGTTTTTGATCCCACAATCACTGATTACTCTATAATACTATACTGTTATTTTGTCCTACAGACTACTGCATGCATACTTTCCTTTTACAATTTAGAGATGCATGCTCACTGTTTTTTGAGAATATGGAACTGTTGCTTTGTGCTACAGACTAAGACATACATACTTTATTTTACAGTTAAGATATGCATGCTCAATTTGATACAACTGTATTAAATGTCAACTAAACAGTCCTTAACATTTAATGCTACAATAACAGTACTGTTCTGATGCATACATACCACATGCTTCTCACATCCTTGACAAAAAAGGGGCATGGGATCTCACTTTCAATGCTTGCTCTGTGGCAGCTGTGTAAAACACAGAACAGAGCAAAATACCATTATTAATTCCAGTTGTAACAATATTTAGCATTTAACTCTTACAATTAGTCACTGTAATTGATACTTACACATCTGTGGGGAATCCCCTGTACTAAATTCCCCAATGCAAAGGTCGAGGGTATCCCGCTTCCTCATCCAGAGGTCATCAAAATGATGTCAGCATTGTTCACCAGAGTGGGGGATACATGTAGCACTGATTAAAGCCCTGAAAATATTATTGCATGCTTTAGACGTGTATTTTCAGCTTGAATAGTCCTGCTGCAGCAACCGGGGCCCATGCTCCTTAACTAGGAGTCTAATAAAGATTCTGACTCCTGAACACCGGACCTCTATGCTTGGAAGTGCACACCCTCACCAGAAGCACCAGACATGTCTACCATAGATCAAGCCCAATGTAGAATGAGCATTTACTACCAATTACATTTTATGTCCTGATGTTTTCCTGCCAATTGCATATATCTCACTTACTGAGAATGCACACTTTTGTTTTGCAACATTTGAAAAGGTTGTACATTGCTTAGCATCACTCAGACACAATAGTTGTGTGTGCTCACAGCTGGGCAACATGTTTGTGCAATTTCAAGATTATTTGCTAAATATGTACTTGTGTAAATGTGTTTGTCAAATGGGAAGACCATGCCAGTCCAGATAGTACACATATACTTGCTTGAACATAGTCCACAGTATACTCACACTCATGCTTGTGAGAATAAATGGACAATACATAGATAAGTAGGTAAATAACTGGCACAGTATTAGTGTCTCAGCCCTCATACATATAAATATTAACATCAGTTATACTATATCAAGTGTTATGAGTGACAGTGGCTATAATGTGAAGTGGAACACCATTACAAATGTATGGAATATGATGCATTCGTAGCCTGGACCATGTATACAGTAGTCCTACACTTACAGCTGTTTCCACAAGAAGGTTGAGAAAACAGTTGTGTGTGTTGCACTTCATTGCTATAATCTGCAATGTCACAATAGTAAAAGCAAAGTTCACACACCCTGTACTAGAACCCCAGACCATCTGCACTCCAGACCGACACTTAACAACTGCTGCCACAGGATTAGTGATAAGACTTTCCCTGCCTTTGTATTGATTGTAAAGTGCTTGCTGTTATTCACAATGCTGTGCTGCTTACCATGTTTGCATGATGACCAGTATTATTAATTGAATGCAACCGGTTTATGTTTGTGGCTGTCTGGGCCTTATCTGCAACTTGGGTGGTCCATTCACCCAATCTGTGCAGTGCCACACTTGGCAAATCAGATGAGCACAACAAAACATGTTTTGCTAAGTGGCGCATTGTGCAAACACTGGGCACAAACAAACAAAAAAATGGAGACATACTTGAAATGAGGAAAAACAATCTATGGCAGTGTCCCAAACAAATTTTAATGAAGAAAACTCAAAACATAGAAAAACAATTGCCATGCTGTCCTACAGTCTGCTTTCATGGCCAGGAACCTTACACAGAAATGCTATCAGCATCTATACCTCCGAAAAGTCCAGATTTTTGAGAATGTCCCGATATTCCACTCGTATTTTTGGGCTGCTCATTTTAAAATGTGTGATTTTGTGGAAAATCACTGAAGACTGAAGTCACCCCATAATGACATACATTTGAGTTTCATACCTCATATCCTTCAGCAAATGCATGCTAACACAATTCCTATTATTCTAAGTACTTTCTCAGTTTATAAGCACCAGATTGAAAATCTGTCCCTATTTTGGGCCTTTGCCCCCCCCCCATTATTTTAGTCTTTGTCCAGATTTCTTGCACTAAAAGGCTGAGAGGTATGATCACATCAGTATTAGAGGTTTCTGGACCAACAGCATTAGTGAGAGCCATGAAACCTTGCTTACATACTCTGTGCCTCGTTAATATGCATGGTGCAATGCTGCATGATGAGCAACATTGCATATGCGAAAACACTCTGTGTAGGCTATGCACAAAACCTGGGTCTATATTAGAACACCTAACATTCAAAACATCGAGTGTTCTAATATCGAATCCTAGCAATCGAAAATTCAAAACATTGAACATTTGGAACAGCAAATTTTTTCCTAGGGAAAAAGTTTGCTGTTCCAAAACACATACACACAACACAAGCACATCAAACAAACAGCAATCCACACACATGCACCTAAACTCTTACACCTAACCCTACACTAAAGTATATATACACCACTAACTATCCACTTACCTTAACCCTAACCCTAAGGTCCATCACTATCACACAGTCACCTCAGCCGCGCCCTAAGCCTAACTCACCTACCCTGCCCTAACCCTTACATCCACACAATCGCATACTTACCTGACCCGCGCCCTAACCCTGACAGACCTAACCGGCCCTAACCCTCACGTCCACACAATTGCACACTTACCTGAAACTGACCCGTAACTTTCCACCAGAGTGCTGAAAATACCGAAGCAACAGAAATGGACAACCAAATTCTTTCCCTAGGAAAACATTTGTTTTTCTGTTTCTTCGATATTTTCAGGGTTCGCTGAAAATGGGTCGATAATAGAACACTCAACATCTTAAATGTTCGGTGTTCTAATATATACCCAGAAAACCTACACTGAGTTTATTAAATCCTGGTGTATATCTATATCTATCTATCTACCTATCTATCTATCTATCTATCTATCTATCTATCTATCTATATTTATGCGCACACACACACACACACACACACACACACACATATATATATATATATATATACATATATATATATATAAATATATATATATATATATATATATATATATATATATATATATATATATATATATATATATATATACATATAGAGAGAGAGAGAGGTGTGTGAAGTAGATGGAAACTCACAGAGATATACACACACACACACACACACACACACACACACACACACACACACGCAGAATTAGAATTATCATCATGTATACATACATACACACACACATATATATATATATATATATATATATATATATATATATATATATATATATATATATATATTATCATCATGTATATACACATATATATAGATATAGCTATAGATATATATATATATATATATATATATATATATATATATATATATATATATATATATATATATATATATATGTCTAAATCTTTTTGGTATTGAGTAGAGTTGTAATGCATTCCTTGGGGCTCATTTCACTGAAGTATTTTCATTGGCTTGCATTCAATCTAATCACAGTTAATGGTTGAATCAAATCTATACCCTCAAAAGACGTGTAAGTCTGTTCTTGAGTTTTGATGAATGTAGTTAAATTATTAGGAATAGCTTTGTTTTAGTGCATTATATACATTACATATACTTGTATTTATCTGCTATCTATCTATATTAGTGTCAGTAATTGGCATCACTGAGCTGACTTTCATCATGTCCTGGATGACTGAGCATGAACCATTGAGTCCTGACTGTTTTAGTATGAGAAACATGTAAAGCTGGTCTTGCCACCTTTGCAAGACATAGGTTCATAGGTAAGTACTAGTCTAGCTGCTCATGCAAGCATTTTATCCCTAGCAAATTTCCCTTTATGTGCTCATTTGGTTATAGAGTGGCCTTACCCATTCCATGATTGATAATTATATATTTCTGTAATAAGAACAACTGGAATCATACCATAGATAATTTGAGGGGACCTATGCATAGGATAAAGCATTTTGGAGCGGCCTCTGTCCTTTAGTACGGGAGGCCATTCTGGGGTAAATTATCTGTTTCCCATCTATAGATCTAAGTTGTGCTTGAATATGGATAGAGATTCACTTTTTTATGTGGATTGGGAGTTTGTTCCACAGCAGTGGTATCCTCTTCTTGACATATCTGTCCCTCCAAACCATTCTGTTGATACGGCAGAAGAGATTTGGATCCCTAGACTGAATATTTCTGATGGCATTTGACTTGCTGATGTGCAATAAATACATCAGTAGTGAATCAGATGATGCCTTATATGCCAGACACAGGTTACCTCTTAGCAGTCTGTAGGATACTGAGTATAGTGACAGGTCATTGAGTCTGTTCATCTAGGACTTGTTTTTTAGACATTGTCTCCATTTAGTAAAGTAACTATGTGAGTGTGTTACAGTTGTTACTTGTGTCTGGACAGACACATACCAAAAAGGGATTTATATTCAATTACTGGCCTAATGAGAGTTGAGTAATGGGAGACAATTACATCCCTGCATCTAGGCACAAATCCTTTGTTTATAAGCTGTTTAATACAGAAGGACTTTCTTACAACAAGAGACATGTGTTCTCTATCCACATAAGTTCCTAAATCCTGAACATGGCTTTGTAATTGTCTGAGTCTGTGGAAGGTCTTCCCTTATGCAAGGAAATGACTGTAGCTGTTCTCCATTCACTTGGTACAAAACCTGTATGGTGGCTGACACTGAACAATGTTGTAAGTGTAGATAATTATATTTCTTGTCATTTAAGATGCATTTAGAGATATTATCAGGAGCCATCGAGGCAGAATTTTTAGATTTTGATAATACTTTTAGGACTTGGGTCTTGTGTGAGAGCTCAATGCAAGCCATTTTCAGGTATCTGTTGTGGGGACAGATGGAGGGGAGATAGGGATAAAGTTAAGCTAAATTTATCGGCCAGTAGACTCACTATATTTTCAGCCTCAGTGTAGGTAATATCATTCACAATCAGCTCAGTGTATTGCTGCATTGTGCTTTTGAGATTACGAACATAACTAAAAAATGCCTTGTAACTGACTTTGGCTTGGGTAGCTATTTTAGTTTCAAACTTTGCTTTGGTATGTTTTATTTAGCTCTTGTGTTGTTTGTTTATTTTAGTGACAAGGGTCTAACATTCTGGGAACCACTCTCCTTTCTTGTGGTCAAAATTATTTTCCTTTTATTATAACGCTTGTTGATATTATGGTTCTACCATGTGTGTTTGTTTCTGGAGTTTAACCTGCACTTGTTCCTGCAGGGTACAGCTGCATCTATGCAGCTGTTTACATGCTGATATAGTGTGGTGGTATACATTTCTGTATATTCAGTGTAGTTAACTGAGTTTGATGAGGATTGGAACCTTGCCAATGCATAAGTTTGTCTTAAAATTTTAAAGTACCTTGAGGAGAAAGGTTCTCTGGTTTCGGCTTTATGGTCACACCAAAGAAGTGATGAAGATATTCAAGGGATGGTGCAAAATGCTCCCTTATTAGTAAGAACAAGATCCAAGATATTACTCCCTCTAGTCGATACTCTGACTTCTTGTTCCAGGGGATTTGTATTGACAAAGCCCAGGAATCTCTGTGCTTGTGCACTTCTGTTAGTTTATGTGTCCCAGCCTATAGTTAGATTGTTAGATTACCTAGGAAATGGTATTGGGTTTAATACTGAGTGATTCTAGTTCCTGTAGATAGGTGTTATGGATTTATTTTATCATAAAGGGAGTTCCTTAGCTAGCCAAGATATTGGTAAGGGACCTTTCTAATGTTTTTTTGGGCACGAAGAAGCTCTAGTGCTTCATGCTGCTTTACTAGCCTTGATGTGAGTCTATTCTGGATGTAGATTGAGGAACCTCAAACTTTTTTTCACCGTCCTGCACAATAGCTGGTATAAATGTTTGAAAGAGATTATAATCCTGCACAGCTGGAAGGCTTTCCTCTATTTAAATCATTTCTCCATCACTACACAGACATCAGTGTCCTACAGGGTGAGAAGTGCTTGTAGGATGTGAACTTTTTTGTTTAGTCCCCTAGCATTGATCAGTAATGCCTTCATATTTTCCTTTGCTTGTATTGCTGTGTTGGTAGGTTTATCAAGCTGGAATTGCCTAGAA
Organism: Protopterus annectens; assembly: GCF_019279795.1. Lineage (NCBI taxonomy): Eukaryota > Metazoa > Chordata > Ceratodontiformes > Protopteridae > Protopterus > Protopterus annectens. Next base: position 868,459,336 of record NC_056726.1, read on the forward strand.
AAGGCCCTATGAGGATAGGCAATGTTTTTGCCAGTAACTGAAACCTTATAGGGGACAGATGCATGCTAACTGCCAACTGAAGTCAATTATTTTTCGCTCATATTGAGGCATCGTCTATTGAGAAGTTAGAATGCTGCTCAATGCTAGGCCCATACCTGCCTTGGACATATAGTCTGAGAGCTCCATCATGGCTCACTTCATATAGTCCAGGGAGCTTTACCTCAAGTCATAATCACCAGCATGAACTATGACAGAGTCATACTGGTACATGTTGTTTGAAAGATTTGAGTGCATGTGTGATCTGACAGATCCTGACACCAGACAGGCAATTAACCATCACTCTTTCCTTGCTCAGCTTGGTAGGAAGCACATCTGTGGTGTCACCTATAATAAGTATGTCTGCTTGGGTCAATGCCTGCCTTATGGACTCAGCATCTGTGAATTTTGGACTCCTTGTATTATTTGAGGAAGGAGGCTTTATATGCTGAGTGTGTTTTGTGCCTGTATTGTATTTTGGAGGTCAATGAGGTTTACGCAAGCTAATCTTTAGAATTTCAGCTTATGATGGATCACATGTATTGTAATAGCTTTGGAGAGGTGTGATGTGTGGTGTACTGCTGACAATTTTGGTGTCTGCATTTACTGTGTGTGAGATTTTTGCCTTCAAGGGTATTATATTTGTAAATCCCTCACATGCCGTGTTATGCTGTTTGAGTAATAGATAAGCATCAGACAGCATGAGAAAATTCTTACCCTGTCTCAAGATACCCATCCCAATGAGGCTGGCTAGAGAAGATGTGAGGAAGTGCTGCTCCATGATACTGACTGAAATGGCTCTGGGGACAGCTGCTTGTATTTATTTATTTTTTTATTTATTTACATTTGTTGACCGGGAGTGTATGACTGGACGTATGTCCATTTTCAGGGGAGGCCCGGGGAGAAAATCTCCACAGTTAAAATATACAGACAGTAGTTACACTGGATTTACATAGCAATTAACAATTTGATCAACATAGCAATTAACAATTACAAACATAGTTACAGATGAAGAACATAGTACATCAGTAGGCAACTAGAATCTTTATCATCTGCAAAGTACATAACAGGCAATAAAAATTGTTACAATAAGAAGTTCCTGCTGTATAATAAGTAGTTAGGCTTATGAGCATCTGAGCTTGCTATAATCAAGGTAGTTATTGGGGTGGAAAGAAAGGTAGTGGGTGGATGGGGTGGGTGATGTTAGAAGGGGAATTGCAAGGGCATAGCCAGCATGTTTTTAGATGCGCTTTTAGTAATGTTTTGAAGTGGGTGCATGATGGTACGGAGGTAATTGTGGGTGGTAGGGAGTTCCATAATTTGGCTATGGCACAAGAGAATAGTGCTTCTTCAGAAGAGTTATTGGCTTTAGTGACCTGTAAGTGATTTTTGTTGCTGGATCTTAGTGGTCTGGTGGTGCAATAGGGTTGGAGTAGATTCTGGAGGGATGGGACTTTTAGTGGATGATTTAGTAGTTTGTGGGTGAGTGTGAGTTGATACCATTGAAGGAGGTGAGGGAGTACAAGCCAGCCCAGTTCGGTAAATGAGAGACAGTGGTGACTATGGTAGGATGCCCCTGTGGCGAATTTGGCGATTTTGTTGTAGCAGGTCTCTAGCATGTTTAAATTGCATTGCCTTAGGTTGGTATACATTGAAGAGGCATAAAGTAGGGTGGAGATAAGGTGGGAATTTGCTATTGAAATCTTTGCTGCTTTGGTGAGAAGTTGCTTATTTCTGTATAATGCTCCTAGATTTTCTGGACTTTTTTTTATGGTCATGGATATGTGAATGTCAAATTTTAGTTTATTGTCTATTTCCACTCCTAGCAAATTGGTGTGTTCTGTTGGGTGTATAGTGGTGTTGTCCTTTGCTGTGATGTTTAAGTGAGAATTGTTTTGAGTATGTTTGGTGAGTTGGAAGATGAGTAGTTTAGTTTTGTTTGGGTTGAGTATTAATTGGGCATCGGATAACCAAGTTTCAACAGAGGAAAAGGCTTCCTCTGTGACTTTTTGCAGTTTGGGAAGGGAATGGCCTGAGCAGATGATGGTTGAGTCATCTGCATATTGTATGAGTGTGCCATGTTTGGTGGCAAAGGCTAGATTATTGGTGAAAATAGAGAACAGTAGGGGTCCAAGGATGGATCCTTGGGGAACCCCTATAGAGACAGGTGGTTGGGGAGATATGTCATTCTGCCATACAACGGATTGTTGGCGGTCGGACAGGAAACTCAGAAACCAGTTGGTGACTGATTGAGAGAAGGATAGGTTATTGGGGACAGAGATGAGTTGTTTGTGTGGGACCATGTCAAATGCTTTAGATAGGTCTAGGAAAGTAGCAGAGGAGAGATAGCCAATGTTTTTATGCTGAAGGGTAGTGTTAGTAAAGGAGAGTAAAGCAGTGGTGGTGCGATGGATTGGTCGGAAACCATGCTGAGTATTGGAAAGGAGGTTGTTAGTAAGGAGGTAGTCTGAGACCTGAGAGTGAATGCATCTCTCTAGTATTTTGGAGAGTGGAGAGAGAATAGCTATGGGGCTCTAATTGGTTAATTCTGTGGAGGGGCCGCCTTTGTGGAGGGGAATTATATGTGATTCTTTCCATAGTGTGGGAACATAACTTTCTGACAGAGATCGATTAATGAAGATGGATACTGGGTAGACTAGAGCATCTGCTGCGATTTGTAGGTATTCACTTGGGAGGTTGTCTGCTGCTAATTTGGTGGGCTTAAGTTTAGTTAAGAGTTTTTTTTATGTTGGAGGTAGGAACAGGAGAAAAAGAGAAGACAGTGGGGAGATTACTAGTTGATTATGTGAGTTGGAGGGGAGGGGGGGTTGTGTTGTCTAGCTAGTGATAGTATGGTTTGTGTGAAGTGTGTGTTGAATGAGGTAGCAATATTTTCGGAGGAGTGAGGAATGTTAGGAGGCGGGGTACTGACTTTACCTGGGTGAAGGATGGAGTTTATGGAGGAACAGAATTGTTTGGGGTTGTGTTGGGAGGAGTCTAGGGCAGACTGGTAGTATTGGAATTTGTCCTGTTTTATTAGCTTTTTGACTCTATTGCATAGTTCTATGAATTTCTGTCTAGTTGAGGGGGTTTTGGTTTTGCACCAGTGCTCCCAGGCTTTATCCCTGTTTTTAATTTCTGACTTACTAGTTTTATGTAGCCATGGGGAGGGTTGTGCTTTGGTTCTGGAAAGTCTTAAGGGGGCATGGTAATTAAGGATGCTCAGGAAGGTAGTATTAAAAAATTCAACTGTGTCATCAAGACTCTGGTAATTTAGAGGATGCCAGTTACATTCTTTGAGGGATGAGATGAATGTGAATGGGTTAAAGTTTAGTTTTTTACATATTTGATGTTAGATGACAGGTTTAGCTTGGTATAGGGTTTTTTTGAGTAGGAATGTTGGGGAGTGATCACTGAGGCTATCTGATAAGCAGCCTGCTGTATATGACTGAGGGCTTTTCCTGACTAGTATCCAATCCAGGGTAGTGTGCTTGTTGGAGGTTTTATTTATCCTGGTTGGTTACTGGACTAGTTGGGTGAAGCCATGAAGGTTTCGATGATTGGTTGGATGGTTGCCAGAACAGGATTGCCAATCAATATTGAAATCACATAACATTATAGTTTCTTGGGGGAGATGGTGGGTAGACCAGCTGAGGAGTTTTTCTAGTAGAGGGATGTTTTTTGACCAGGTGGGAAGTAGCATTCAGTTATGTTGATGGTTTTATTTTGGTTTATTTTGAGGTTGGTATATATTATGTCTTCATTGCCTATTTGTGGAGCTGATGATTTTAAGATCTGGATGTTTAGATGCTGTTTAAATATTATAGCTACACCGCCTCCTTTCTTGTTTAGCTTGTCTACTCTTAGTATGCTGTAACCGGTAGGGAGGATTTACTCACTGGTAATGTGAGGTTTTAACCAGGTTTTTGTCAGGATGACTATATTTGGAGAGTACAAGTCTATGGTAGCATGGAGTTCATGGACCTTGTTGGATATACTTCTAATATTTAGGCTTAGTAGAAGGAAGTCACTTGGCTTTTTATTGGCTGTGATTTGGAAGAAGTTGTGGTTTCTAGTCTGATTATAAGGAGTGGGGTTGAAGATGGTGGGACCAGGGTTGGGGTGAATGTCTCCACTTAGGGCTAGTTTTGATATGCATGAGGTTATTAGTTTTCTCAGTTTTTAAATGTGTTTCTTTATTAGGGAAACTTTATGATTGTGCTCTGTGGGTAATAGGTATGGTGGGAGGGTTAATATGTTAAGTTGTTGGGATGCTTTTTGTTTGAGTAATATAGCTGATAGAATATGTGGAGGGGGGTGCATAGGGATGGTTCTTGAGTTGCTGGGAGGGGAGCTGAGTGAGGGTGAGACATGAGTGGTGGTGTGAGAAGTAGTACAGTGGTAGTGGTTGAGTGCGGGAATGATGGAGTTTTGGTAGGATGTAAGATATGCAAGGAGAGTGCATGCAGTGAGCATAGGTATGGTATGCTTATACATGTTAGCCGAGGAGGAGTGATAGTAGTGGGAAGATGGAGGAGGTAGTGTTGGGTTTAGTGTCAATGTTGGCTGTGGGAAAGATGGGAGGGGTTTGTGTGTGTAATAAAGGTAGGACCACTGGGGACGGGAGGTAATCGGGGGCAGGGTGGGGAGCGAAGCAGGCAGAGACCCTATTAGTTGCTCTTATGAGGGGGCTGGAAACAATCAGGTAACAGAGTAAACTGTACTGTAAAAATACTGTAGTTTGTTTTCTTTATCTTGTGTTTTTCTTGCATTCTGTTTGAACAGCATATTAAAACTTCAAAAGAGACCACAGCTCTCTCTGTTCTGAGTCAGGCAGAAATAAGAACTGATTAATTAAGGACTCATTCATAAGACAGAAGAGGTCACTTAAGGTTAATCACTTGTTAACAGAGGGGGTGGAGCTAGGAACTAAAATTTCTATTTTAAGGGTAAAACAAACATTTTCAGAGCTTTACCAGAAAGGCTCATAGACTCTACTACACTTTGCTGTTTGGAAAGGTTAGTTTTGCTGTTTTTTTTTTGTATTTTTTTCTGTATTTTTTTTCATTTTTTTGTGTTTTTTAGTTTTCTTTTGTTTTCTTGTTGCTTTTCTTGCATTCATATTAAACAAAATAAGAAAACTTCAAAGAGCTGTTCAGCTCTCTGCAGGTAGAAATACAGAAATAAGAACTGATTAATTAAGGACTCATTCATAAGACAGAAGAGGCGGTTTATCACTAAAAGAAGGAGGGGTAGAGGTGGAGCTCTAATTTAGGATTTAACTATTTAAAAACTAAACTTAAAAGATTTACTTTAAGAGCTCATCCAGACTCTGCTACAGACTGCTGTACACTTTGCTGTTATTTTTTTTATTTTTGTATTGCTGTTATGCCTTTTGATATTTTCTATATACTTTATTTTGTTTTGTGTTTTTTTTTTTTCTTGTTTTTTGTTGCATTCTGTTTGAACAAAGAGACCAAAACTCTCCACTGCATCATAGCTCTCTCTTCTCTCCATTGCAGAATCTTTCCCCCACCCACTTACCATTAAGTTGTAAATCTAGTTGTCTCCACTGTCTTCCTAGTTGCCCTTTAATCTGACTTATCATTTTTTCCATCTTACATTTTCTTGGTAAATGTGACACTTCAACCACCCTCACCCACCATCACCTACCTTTAATTATAGTAATTACCGTCAACATTATATTTTATCCATCTAAAAATAAATAAAAACCAACCTCTTTCAAACCATTAACCTTTTAAAATTATATAGTAAACTCTCAACCTTTCTCAACTTTTTAAACAGGTAAACTCAATAGGTAAAATTTCTATATCTCTTTTCTCAGTGCACACTGCAGAGTGAGTCTAATAATCTCACTTTAAGCATCCCTGTTACTGTTACTAGCACTTTTCTATCTAAACTCATCTCTACTGACTCCACGTACTGTTTTCTCATCTGTTAAACCTAGCACTCTTTCTTACAGTACCTATTATATATAGATTACACGTCTTATAGATAGAGCACCCAAAAAAGGCAGCACCCCAGCTCGGAAACCCACCCCTCGAACTTTTAAGTTTTTTTAGCTTTCCTCTCTAGCATGCAGCAATGTTCCTAGTTGGTGTCCTCTCCCAGCTCACCTGGTGAACCTGGGAATAACAGAGGCAATGTTACAATTGCCCTATGTACAACCCTCTCCCTCTCCCAGGAACCCACAAAACACAAATAGATGCGAGATGCAACCATACACGGCCTGGGCTGAGGCTCAGCAACATACATAGGACTGGCAAGAGTCAGAGAGGACTGACACAATTACCACACACACTATACTCACATCATACCATCACAACATCAAAACACAAATCAATACACACACAACACAAGACACACATACATCAACTCTGAACACACCCACACCAAACAGCAGAGGCACAGCAAGCAGACACCCAAACAACCACCACCCCACAACACAAAACCCAACACATAGACATCAACACAGTCAAGCAGTCAACAGTCACAGCCCGCCCGACACAATGCCAGACACACTAGGACCCAGACCTCATGTCAGACACACTGACGCGACCCGCTCCTACATGAAAAGAGAGAGAGGATGAGGATCTCCATATATGGAGGCAGGGATGTATATACCTGATTGATCTTTCACCTAGAATGACCTCAACCAAGAGATAAGATGAGAGATAGAGATAATTGGCTTAACAATAATGTCAAAGAAAGGCATGGCAATCAAAAGGATCAATGTCTGTCTGCCTGGGAAAGGATGTGTGATAAGCCACGGCTGCTGCAAAGCAACGCCCGAAAACACCAGGATACCTGGGATTCGGATATTGGCAAAAAGTGCCGCACCCCCATATCAAATTTTTTAGGCAAGGCCTCAAAACTTAAACCTACCACCCTAGAACAACCTACCAGAAAAAAAAACAGAAAGCTAAAGGCAAAAATGCATGCACATCAATTGCTCATGCATGCCTCTCATTCTGTTCAGCAGTGACAGAAATCTCTCTGTAGTGACAGAAAAGCACCCCAGCACTATCAGGGGAAGACATTTATCATACTGCGAGTACCCCTCAAGACTATCAGGAGAAAGGAGGGGGTATCCACATTCATCCCCAGAAGATTACACTATAACTATCCATAACGCGACGCATGCATTGAGACCTGGCAGCCACACACCCCATAGGTGGCTGCCATTCCTGTGCATGGTGCATGTTACAGGGTACTCACAAACTCAGGAACCGTACATGGCCTCAGGCCACTCCATAGAGGACAAACACCTCTGCCAACACCTTCATACTAAAAACTTTCTAAAATAAAATCATAAGACTAGGAACAATACTCACAACCATCCACTTAGCCACTAAAGTCTCCCTGAACAACCACATGCCAGCCAAAAAAACACAACCATCCCCAAAAGAAAGGAAAACATACTTCATCATCCCACAAGAGACATGTCACTTAGTCCTCAAGAGGACACGAATATAAAAATGTTCATCACCGAACATGGGAGCACAATGTTCAACACACCTCATCCCACCCCCCACATCTGAGGAGAAGGCCATCCCACATCTCGAACTTCGAAGCTGACCCCACAAAGAAAAGAAAAGCAAAGTCTCCCACACTTATGCCCGAGCCGTCAAAAACAGCACCACTTTTAAAAAAACAGTACAAATGTCTGAAGCACCTGCAAGCCTAAAACAGCATCAAGGCAAATGCAATGGAAACAAAGACTCTTGTACAGCAAACAAAAAAACTAAAGGCAAAGCCAAGCTCAGTACAAACAAAACAAACCTCAACCAAAGCTACTACAAAAATAGGACAAAACTTTAAAACAAAGGAACAAAAAAAGAAGGAAGCAAAACACCTTGATCACTATAAAAAGAAATCAAGACCTCTCATAGATAAGAAAAAATAGCTAATAAGACAAAAAATAAAAATAAGGAAAGGAAAATCATAGAGTTAGGCTATCATTGAAAATCTGACAGGATCTATCCCTCTACTCAGAAAAATGATGTGAAGATATATGATCCTATGTACATTCAGAAACATACCTGCTGACTGGTTCAGAGCAAACTTCTCCCAGACCCAAAAACTCCCCATCCAAGGGACCTGGCTGGATTTTGCAGCCCAAAGCTCCCCAACGCAAAAGTGAGAATTATCTCCCCCAAGCAAAACACAGCAACCACATGGGTCATACACTCTGATATGTGGTGTCTGAGTGGCACAAAAAACTGGCCCCACCACAGACAGGGACAGCTGTCCAATAGGAGCTGTTTAATACGTACACACTGCATCAGGGGAGTGGTACACGTCTGTGGGGTGATTTCGACCCTGGAGTGCCGGCACATAACCCTGGAAAGACTTGCACTGCCCATGAGTGGCCATATCTGTAAAAGGCGCCGCCTGATCATTTGGGAGACTTTAACAAAGATATCAGGGAGCCATTGACTTTGGATCCATCCATCAAGGACGAGCCAAAGATTTGACATTGACTTCTAACACAAGTTGCCACTGCAGACTGGGTCAAAAATGGGATGCCATGTTGTTGAATGGCGCAGTCCATACCCTACCCCGATCTGGCTTAAGCCCAAAAACAGTCAACCCCACTCGGCATCCATCAAAGGCAAAGATGGGCACAAGTGTAACCTGGCTGAGCCAAGAGATGGTTTGCAAACTGCTGAGTGACAGAACCCATTAGGGTCAGAGTAATGCAAGCACCATGTCAGAAGCAAAGGGCCCACTCTTGGGTGTGAGTGAGGGCTCAGTGTGGGGCTCACATTGTTCAGATATGTCATAGCTGAGAAGTACAAGCAAACACTGAGGGTTAGGAGCTGACAAAGTTTGCAGATGACTGCAAACTGGGTTGAATAGGTTAAAAACACAGGGACACAATAGCTACCAAAAAGGGTGAAACAGCAAACGTCTAACCCTTGCCAGAAAAATGGCCTCCAAAAGTTAAATGCCAAATGGCATAGTCTACACCCATGGGAAAAAAGAAATGCAACATTGCCCTCCTTATCGCCAAAAAAGTTCCACTAGACACAGAAGAAGGAATCAGGTGCCTGGGGGACCTGACCAGATAGGTGTCTGTCAGTGAGCACAATGTCTAGTTAGTAGTATCTGACCCGACACTGTTGCCCTTGGTCTCATGATCAATACAATCTATAGTCTCATGGAGGTCGGAAAAACATCTGTCCTGCCTCATCAGCTGACAGAGGTTCAAACGCAGGAGTCGGAGTACCTCTCCGCCCCATCTGGCAGTAGCTGGACAGGCAACAAACAGCAGCTGCAAAAAAACACAAGGGTCTCAAACCAAAATCCCATGCCCTGATGCTGCCACAAAAGTCCAGCACCTCCCAGCTCTATTCGTTATTCTACAGAGGTGACCTAGATCCGTCAAAAAAGAACTCCAATGCTGTGGAATAAACCCGATATGGAGGCAAAGGCTGGAATGATGAATTCATACAAGGGAGACTCAAGGAATGTGATGGAGATCACATTAATACCCTCTTGAAGGATACTCGGCTATTCCTCAGAGGAGGCAGAGAAAAATAATGGGGATAAAATCAATGTATGCAGGCAGCACTGGCCTTGTTCTGCTGGCTCTTGACCAATGGCCTCGATATCGTGAGTATGCCAGAGGAACACCTCCTCAGGAACATATGATAGTGAATGTGGAGACTCAGGTAGGTACCCTGTATTTCTACGAACTATCAGTTAGCTGTGCCCCAGTTCAGGCAGATTTAGTAAGTTTTATGGCAGGGCTGAGCATAATGTGCTCAAAGGGTGGTTGTAGTTTTAAAAATGGTGCCTGCCACAGTTAATATTTATTAACTTTGGGATTGGCTTAAGGTAATAAACAGGGAAGGGAGAGGGGGAGAACAAGGGTGTTTGCAGGCAGTTCTTTTGTACTGCTGCTAATATGCCAAGATCAAGCAAAGACAAGTTTGTGTTTAAGAAACAATCAAAATTGACCAAGGACTGCTCTGAAACTCTAAGTCATTTCTTAACCATTTCTCAGTTAGAAAAACAGGATAACCTTGTATCAGTAGGCTACTGTGGTCTCAATTTAAATTAACAAACACACAGCATTTGATCAGTTATGGATACTATTTGCTAAAAGAAGGGAATAAAAGAGAAAATGGAAGATGAGTGTGTGTGTGTGTGTGTGTGGGGGGGGGGGCTGCTTACAAGCCAAAGCAGAGTGCTCTCCAGGGGATAACGAATATTAGCTCAAACAGGTAGACACATACTCAAAGTTAACTTTAGCTGTCTGTGTTTGCAGACAGTTCAGACTCGGACTGCGCTTTTCTTATAACAATGTATCCACCGGTTGGATAAAAGATAAAGGTGGTATAGCAGCTGAATACTTATTGTGGTGTTAGGCTGGAGAGACACTGATCTCCTCATGGGGCCTGTAGCAGAGTGGATCGTAGCTCACTTTTAGAATGCAGTTTGGGTGGACTTGTTCCTGAGTATTTAAATTTCAGTACAAAACACGTAGGCTGAAGAAGAAACCTTCCTCTGCTGCTAGCAAGAACCAGTAAACTAACTGCAGTGAAAAAAAGTTCACTGGTTTGATATTAAAATCAGTGTGAGAAGTACAAGTCCACTCAATATTAAGCAATTAATATTCAGATTATTTAATCTTTTATCCTGGTGAGTAGTTCAAGGAGAGAAACGCTGCAAAGTGATAGTTATGCACTTGTTGTCAACACCCAGTAAACAGGGAGAGAGAGAGAATTATGCCTTCAAATTATCACAAGGGGCAGCCGACAATAGATACACTGGGTTTAAGAATACAACTACAGCACATTGGGTGGGAGGGAAAAACAATAACACCCTGCCACTTACCCTGTTGTAGATGGGAGGGAAAAAGAATTAGACACGGATGTCTTAGTTGACTGGCCTGGACCTGCCTTAATGCAAAGACAAGTCTTGAACTAGCCTGATATACAGTCAGTACATAGGAGTGAAACGTGGGTCATTAGCAAAAGAACACTTAAATAGCAAAAATGCAGAGCAAATATGTACTGGAATAACTAATGTAGGCTTAAAGACCTTAGCTAAAGCATATGTTAAAACCTGTCCCAAGGATTGATGAGTCAGGTTTTCTAGCATTGTAATCAACAATTTGTAACATAAAGCCAATGCAATATATATTTAAACCCTGTCTCGTGTGTGTGTGTGTGTGTGTGTGTGTGTGTGTGTGTGTGTGTGTGTGTGTGTGTGTGTGTGTGTGTGTGTGTGTGTGTGTGTGTGTGTGTGTGTGTGTATATATATATATATATATATATATATATATATATATATATATATATATATATATATATATATATATAGATATATTGATGTAGATATATAGCTATATAGATATATGTATGCATATTCAGTGTAACTCAATTCATACTATAGTCATCATAACAGATACTTTATGAAACCTGCTTCATCCTTCACTGCTACTGATTACTAATCCATCCATGCTTACAAAGCTGTTTTACTGTGCTCTTGTTAGATCTATGCTCTAAAATAGCATGTGGTGAAGCATCTCTCCAGCACCTCTTTATATCACATTTGTTTTCAAGTTCACAGATTTGCATTTTCTCACCACTGATTTTCTAAAATGACAGCCATCAGCAGCTCAGCAGTTGATCAGTTCAGTGTACTTTAATTTTAAGGTTTTATGTAATTCTGAACCTCATTCAGAAGTAAATTCTGGGAGAAAATTGAGCTCTGTCATGGATGGATTAGTACTGTAATAGCTGGTCACATATCTTGCACGAAACCTTTCAAAGCCAAGGCAAATGAGTAGAAAATGAAATTCATTTCATACCTCTTCAAGCACACTAAGACACATTCCCTTGAAGTAAATTGCGAACTACCACAATTTTATTTGTGGTTCACTTAACTGCCATTACATTATATACCTTGTCAAAATTTCACATCTTGGGTGAGTGACATCCATAACTGATGGGACAAGGAAAAAGCTACATTAAAGAGTGGAGTATGGGTAAAGCTGATATGACAAGAAATTAGAAAAAAATATGACAAGAAATTAGAAAAAAACAAGTAAACATGTAAATAGGTGGTAAAGAATCAGCTAGTAAAAGTACAGCATCAAGGCTACATAGAATGGAAATGGAAGAAGTCTTTTCTTAACATGTGTGAACTGGTAACTTGTCACATTATTTTAAATATAAATCCCCATACTGAGATACGGAGAAGTGCTTAAAGATCTCAAGTGACTGAGCAGGACTCTCGTACCTGTGAAGTTTAAATGACAGCTATATGGGAAACTGTTCAACTATAATACTGGAACAAATTCATTATGATGCATTTCAAATTGTTGATTACAATGCTGCAAAACCTGACTCATCAATCCTTGGGACAGGTTTTAACATATGCTTTAGCTAAGGTCTTTAAGCCTACATTAGTTATTCCAGTACATATTTGCTCAGCATTTTTGCTGTTTAAGTGTTCTTTTTCTAATGACCCACGTTTCACTCCTATGTACTGACTGTATAGCAGGCTAGTTCAAGACTTGTCTTTGCATTAAGGCAGGTCCAGGCCAGTCAACTAAGACCTCTGTGTCTGATTCTTTTTCCCTCCCATCTACAACAGGGTAAGTGGTAGGGTGTTATTGTTTTTCCCTCCCACCCAATGTGTTGTAGTTGTATTCTTAAACCCAGTGCATCTATTGTGGCTTAGTGGTTAATTGCTTTGACTATGGTTTCTGGGATCCTGGGTTCAAGGGCTGTTTATCTTGAGTGGGAGGTTGGCATAATGGCGAAGGTGTTTACCTTATGAACACAAGGTGCAGGGTTTCATTATCACATGGGGTAATTGGTTAGGCTTAAAATGGCCCACAAGGGCAGTTAGCCTAGTCTGAATCTATGAACTACCATGCCACATTTACTGTTATGCAATTGTTTTGTACAGATAACATAAAGACAGAGTGACCCATAGATATCACAGTAACTCTACTGAAAATTTTTATTATTGTATGATCTGTTCATTTTTTATTTTTTCTGTTATTGGTGACATAAAAATATAAATAAAATGCATATTTTTAAATAATGATACAACAAGCACACTTATAAAAAGTATGCCCTGGAATTTAGAAATGTTACCTCAAATGCTAAGTCCATTTTACGGTTGGTGGTAATCATTTCTGATCCTTAGAAAGCCCTTTCACAGTGCTTTGCTCAAAAAGATGCAGAACTGCAGTGAACTGGAGTGGTCTATCTGTGTGACCTACCACAAATGTGTGTGAGGTATTCCAAGGGAGTGGTCTTTTCTAATTAGCTACGTGCTCTCACTAAGAAATGTCTGCAGTAAGGCATTTATGTAGCCTAGTGGTTCAGAGAATCACCCAGCTGCATAAGTTAGAATATGCATTAAACCATTACTTTCAGTGGATGAGATCACATTAGAGGTAAGTGCAGTGAAGTTTAGCGGAGACATATTGGTGACAGTATATGTGCATGTGTATGGCTGGGGTTCCTATTACCAGATCAAAAGACTGTAATCGTGAATACGAAAAGAGCGACATGTATTGCGTGAAAGACAGAAATGCCGAACATCCAAAATAGCGAAAATTTAAATGGTGAAGTGTAATGGTTGGCCCATCTGCGGTGTAGCTCCATAAGGTAAGTGTGCGATAGATAGGACTTTAGGGTTAGGATGTGGGTTAAGGTAAGGGAATAGATAGGTAATGTATGTAAGATTTAGTGTAGTGTTAGAAGTAGGGTTTTATTTAACTGTATGTATGTGTATTATTTATTTTTTTGGGTGTGTGTCTGTAGGGGAAGTGTGCAGTAGTTACGGACCTTAGGGTTAGGGAGGGGTTAAGGATAGTGCATAGATAGTTGTGTATGTGGGGTTTAATGTAGTGTTAGAAGTAGGGTTTTGTTAAATGTATGTAAGTGGATTATTTATTTTTTGTGGGTGTATGTCTGTAGGGGACGTGTGCAGTAGTTATGGACCTTAGGGTTAGGGAGGGGTTAAGGATAGTGCATAGTTAGTTGTGTATGTGGGGTTTAGAGTAGGGTTAGAAGTAGGGTTTTGGGGCTTTACTTTAGGTTAAAAGTAGGGTTTAGTTAGTGTATGTATGTGGTTTATTTATTTTGTTTGGGTAGGTAGTATGTAGCGGGTGGTGGGGTTGGCCGACTATGACACTTTGTTATTTTATTTTTCGCTGTTTAGTGCATTTGGGGTTTTCGCGGTTCATGTTATAGGTGTCGACGTTTTCGTGTAAAGGGTTTTTTTATTTGGTAATATAGACCCGTATGGCTGCATGTGTGAGTGTGTGCAAAGGGATGAATGTTGTAAGATGCGTGTGTGGTTGCAGTAGTGGGGTTAGTTAGGGGATAAGGAGGGTAAGTGTGTGTGTGTGTGTGTGTGTGTGTGTGTGTGTGTGTGTGTGTGTGTGTGTGTGTGTGTGTGTGTGTGTGTGTGTGTGTGTGTGTGTGTGTGTGTGTGTGTGTGTATGTGTGTGTGTGTGTGTGTGTGTGTGTGTGTGTGTGTGTGTGTTTATATGGGGGGCTGCCAAACATCTAAGTGCCCCTAGACTAATAAGAACATTCTGCAGTACTAAGAGGTGGGCGCCCAATAGACATCTGAGATTCAAACTATTAATATAAGTTAACTTAAAAATTAATAGAACATTTTTTTTGTACAACAGATATATGAAGGTAACACTAGATGCTCAGGGTTTACTTTAATACCCTAAGTCTCTTAAAAGCTTAACAGACTTATTAGTCCTCCACATTACCATTAGACATGAGAGCTACTCTTTCAATATTTAAGTCTCTTACTAGAAGAACAGGGAAGAAAACTTCCTACCCTGTACCCTTGACATACAAAGCAGCTCTTTAACACAGCAGTGCCTTAGTCTTCTGTGTTACCACTATACAGAAGGAATATTTTTTTTCAATATTACCTAAAGTCACTTATAGTCTTAATGTCTGGCATTTTTTATTAACTGCAATAATCTATGAGTTAAGCTGAACAGAGCAGGGGCACAAATCAGGTAAATCTGTGAACGATTGGTAAGTGTACACTTGAGAGCCAACATACTTCTAAATGGTTGTACTGAAGACTTCTAGGCAAAGCTAGGAAGAACATTAGGCAGCACAGTGGAAAATTTTGAAATATTATTCGGAGTCACTTAAAAGATAATACAGTAACATGTTTGCCACCACAATGCGGAAATGGAATAATAAGTAGAATGAAACTCTATTGTCTGACTTTATTAAGTAATCTTGATCAAGAGGAAAAATAGGAAGGCACTGCAGGGGCATTCTGTAAAGCAATTGACATATGAAAGGTGTGCACGGGTGCTTGTGTGTATTATGTGTATGTGTGTGCGCATTTGAGTGTTAGCATGTGTTTGCGACAATGCATGAGGGGAATGCTTTGACAATGCAAAGCTTGGGCCGTAATGGTGATAAGAGAATGGGCAAGCTGTACATCATCAACCTGATTGGAGAACAAATGTTCTCCGGCAGGGTGCTAATGTACAAGTAATGACCTCTGAAAAACAAGTCCGCCACTTCACGGTAGCATATTAAGCTGCCATGGACCTCAGAGATTAAAAAGAATGATCTGCCATTATTTTAAACTCACTAAACAGCGCTTTGCCGTTTAACGATGGTAAAGTAAAAACAAAAGTTAAATTTATATTAAAAAATGTGTGTGTGTGTGTGTGTGTGTGTGTGTGTGTGTGTGTGTGTGTGTGTGTGTGTGAGAGAGAGAGTGAGTGTTTATTTATGTATGCATGGGTGCAAGAGAGAGTAGAACTAGTTATTAAAAACATCTCAGATCACCCCTTGGCATGCATTAATTCCACAAAAATACACCCAGTCTGGAATTATTGCTTGCTTACCAAAAGATGATGTCGAGTAACGCTAGTGGTAATTCCTCCATGATTCAGAGACTGGATGCTAGCTGTTAAAAAAAGTCTTGCTTCATCATGGTTAATGTTAGTCTGAATCACATTTTCCACAATTATGGTAGCAGTCCTTTTTGCCATTGCCTTACTGCTCATGACTGGGTCTGTCTCTGAATTTCTACCACATTCTTCTAATGAAAGAAATATCTCTTGTTTTTAACTAAAAGTACAAACACCTCTAACAAAACAGTAGACATGTTTGTTTAATCACTTCCTTTATTTTAGTTCCAAGACATTTCATCTCAGTTCTAGACCAGTATACAATTTGCCTGATGATTATAGCAGTTTGTTTTTGCTGAAATTTGAAGTTTGAAATCAATTTTCAGTAAAAGATATTATGATTTGGCATTATTTAAATTTACAGTGTTTTGCATCCACTATTGGAAGAGTGTTGCAGCCTTTCCTGATAAAAATATATGCCGTGTTTCCTAATTTTGTGTCAAGCAAGGCAGTGACTTAACATCAGATTTATCAAGTAACAAAACTTGGACCTCTCTATCAATGTGCCAAGAATCAAATACATAACACATATTTCTCAGTCTAATAGATTTTTTTTTAATTTATTCCTAAAGTAGCTATAATCTTACAAAAATGACTAGGAACTATCAAACAAACCATTATATTATATTCTTGCTAAGTTATAATGCCCATCTACTGTACATGTTGTACTGTATTTTAATGCTTTCAGGTATCTGGTAATTTTCATTGATAAAAGTTATAGTGTCCTTCAGGTTTGGCAAGAAATGTTAAGTTTTGTGAGTGTCATGCTGGAGGTGGAGAAGGTGCCTTTGTCATGGTTAATGTGTCTAAGTATATATTAGCTTAGTTTGCTACTCTGTTATCTATTATTATCATAATCTCATAGTAGTATATGAGGAGTTTTTGTAGGCTAGGCATAGACTGCCACTTAGAAGCCTGTAGGAGACCGAGTATAGGGACAAGGATTTGAGGCAGTCTGCAAAGGAGTTGTTTTCTACTCCAAGAATTATTTTTGTGGGAAATATCTGTGGACATTCCAGTTGCTGCATATGCCTGATGAGGTACATACCAAAGGGGGCATCATACTCAATGACTTGCCCTATGAGGGCAGAGTGCAATGGGACAATGACTTGTTTGGACGTAGATTCCATACTTTTATTTACAAGTTCAGCAACATGGTATGATTTCCTGACCTCAGTAGAAACGTAGTAAATGCCAACTCTCTGAATATATCTGTTCCTCAAGTCCCTGACTACAGGGTCTACTCTCAGGGATATATCATCAATGTGATAGTTCACATGGGTGGTCGTTTTACCAAAATATACTATGATGTACTTCTTCACACTGAATTTTAGGCCGTGACTCTGACACCAGTTATTGCTTTGTGCCAGACCTTCTTGGAGGATATTTGCATCGTCATCCTATAACAAAATACCTGCTCTGTAAATAATTGGGTAGTACAATTATTGTACTGGTCAAATTATGTCACAAATGGGCGGACATAGTGGAACACACTTTGGCATTGCACAGTGTCAGAGTAAGTATGAAACTGTAATAGCTTCTGTTACTGTCTTAAAAAAGTCATCAGTGATTTACCACAAAATCAAAAATATTACATTGGACAGGACAAAAACATGAGGAAAATATGGGACATTCTGTAGAAATCTGAGTAGTTGAGAAGTGTGGTAACCAATAATATGAGCATTTATATTACTGGTAATCATAAGTCTCAACTGTTCAGACTTTTGCTGCATATCCCTTATATTCCTTATATATCTGCCCTGTTGACATGCAGTGGCTTCTTTAGTTGCCTAAAACAACATATCTCAATAGAAAGATGGCTACTCAACAAAATTTCAACAGTCAAATTTCTTTTAGTGGGATATGCTCGATTTTTTGATCGACACACTGATAGGGTGTCCAATTAGCATGGATGTTTTTGAATACTAGGCAAACAATAATGCCTGAATGTGTCTATGTTATTGTGGAAATAACACATGCCCAGGGATGTTTTGAGGCGAATTTTAATTTTACGATTGCTAAACAGCAATGCACTATTTACCAAGAGTAAGTAATGGCAGCCTTATGCGTTTTAACTTACTGAGTTTTGCGTCAGAAGTGGCAGACTTGTTTTACAGAGGACATTACCTGCATATTAACACCCTGGTGGAGATGTACAGGTCACCCATTCTTTAATGGCCATTTATTGCATAATATCTATTATACAATAACAGCTCATTGCTATTCAAAAACAAGCATGCTGATTGGACAGCCCAGCCAGTGTACCCATTGTAAATTGAACATATACCAATAGAAAATAATCCAAAAGAAGTACAGTTCTTAATGTCATTGTATGATAGCAATAATCTGCTCCTGTTTGTGGATCTATCAGAATTTACCTACAGTTGACTATGGTACTACACCAACCGTAGGTAAATTCTGATATACCCATGCACAGTGAAGGATTATAGCTTGAATATTAATCTAATAGTACTGCTTTTGTTGCTGATGTTGTTGCTGCACTTAGTTGTTTTCATATAAAAGTAAAGAGTCAGTCTTGCCGTGTCATATTTTTCCTGACTACATTTCTGGACAATGAAACAAGATACTGATCAGTGATTTTGTTCTGGTGCTTTACTGGAATTCTTCCTAGAATGGTGACTTCTATAGGTACCTAGATGAAATATTAATTAAGTGTAATAATAGCAATTGTGGGGGTAGGCACCAGAGCAGACAAGCAAGATGGTTGCTTAAGTCTGTGCTCTGGACAAACAATGGAATAAAAGAGAAAGAAAAACATGTTCTCAGCAGAAAAAAAGCAGGAGAAGAATAACGGAGAATAGAGAATATCAGTTGTATCAGCTGGTGACTCTCAAAAGTAATTCTACAAGAAGATCAGCAATTCAAACTGTTTCAAATGCTAATGGAGACAACTGAAGATAGGAAACAGGTGAAGAAAACAAGAAGAAATCATTGAAAGGGCATAGAAAAATGTCAGAAAAAAATGAAAATCCTGGAGCAGACTGGATAGCCCTGAAATACAAAATCCAAAGGATGAGCAGAAGAGAAAGACTGATGATAAGCCAAGCAAGGAAATGGGATAACATGATAAAATATCCGCACTAGGAAATATTTTCATAACAGGGATCTGGGAATATAGCCATAGCCTGAAGCTCAATGCCTAAAAATGTATTGTCATCCCCTTTGGTAAAACCTCTGTAGTCATGAACTACCACATAGCTGGTAGTCTACTTAATGCCGAAAATGTGATAAGAGACCTTGGGACACAGGTGGACAGTAGTCTCTCCTTTGATAATCACATCGCCACCGTGGTCAGGAAATCCTTCTACGTGGCTCACCTCATTACAAAAGGATTCTCATCCAGAAAAAAAGAGGTCATTGTTCCCCTCGACTCATCACTCATTAGACCCATTATAGAGTACAACGCCCCTTTTGGTATGTACCTCACAAGACATCTACAACAACTGGAAAGGCTGCAGAAATACCTCACAAAGAGGATTACTGGCCTCAAACAGATACCCTATGCATACCGTCTAAAAAAACTACAGCTTTACTCCATCGCATGTCGCCTACTCAGGGACGATCTCTGCCTAACATACAAAGCTATGTCAAACCCAGAGCTGTTGGACATGCTCCAATTAAAGAAATCCCAATTCCTTCGATCTACATGTTATAGGGACCTAAACCTTGTCACCACAATAAACAGAACATGCTGGAGGGATAGATTCCTGTCCCAGAGACTTTCCATACTCTGGAATAAACTACCTATCTATGTCAAACAGAGCTCCTCATTAGCACTCTTCAAGAAAAACCTTGATGATTGGATGGGAAATGGGAAATTCACCCCGGGTATCAGTTCTGTGGCTCTGCTCGACAGGGGTACAGGAAAATAATTTTCTTGGGTGGCGAAAGCCAAGGTACACTTTTTGGCTAGGCTTGTATGGGCCAGAGACTTCCCATACTCTGGAACAGACTACCTATCTATGTCAAAAAGAGCTCCTCATTAGCACTCTTCAAGAAAAATCTTGATGATTGGATGGAAAATGGGAAATTCACCCCGGGGATCACTTCTGTGGCTCTGCTCAACAGAGGCACAGGAAAATAATTCTCTTGGGTGGCGAAAGCCAGGGTACATTTTTTGGCTAGGCTTCTATGGACCCTAGGGCTGATTGCCTAGTACCTACCTATGAACCTATTTCTAGAAATCTGTGTTGGAAGACTTCTTTAAGCTGTTATAAACAAGATTTCACCTGCCAAAACATCAGTAAACTGTGGTGTGGAGAATAGGCAAGGTAGAGAAATCATGTGACAGTACTACATAACATTAAATTAAAAAAAGAAATACTTAAGCAAGTAAAAATACCGAGGGCCATCCCCATCCTGGGAATGTACAGAAAGCTGGTTAAGGGTTCCAGATATACTGTATAAAAAGAAAACAAAGCAGTGTTAGTAGCTCAACAAGTAACATACTTGCCTTTGGTGCAGAAGGCTGTGGGCACATGGCAGTGTACTATGAAGGGGTGCTGCACACCTGAATGTCATCCTTAGAATGAGATGTTAAACTGAGGTCCCAGCTGCCTGTGTTCATGACAGATCCTCTGAGATCTTTTGGGGTTGGTGGTTGGTATAGTGGTTAAGGTATTTACCTCACAGACACAAAGTACAGAGTTTGATTATCTCTTTTGAAAGGTAAATTAGCTAGGCTTAGAATAGCCCACAAGGGTAGCTAGCCTACTACTTACCTATGGACCTATAAAAAGGCTAACCTGCTATCACTACTCAAGACCATGGAGGGTGCAGGCAGGGATCCAGTGCTGATCCATTTAAAGCAAGTTCTTTAGGGAAGTGAAATAATCAGCTTTTCCACTGAGGACAGTGCATTAAAAATTGTAAATAAAATTAGCAATAGTGAAAGAGGCAAACCAAGAGTGTAAAACAGCCCAGTAACAATGGAATAGCAGCAGAATGTGTGCTGACCAAGGGTGGAGCTAGGGATGCAGCTTGCATGGAGAACATCTGACTTTGAGGCACCGGTGGGAAAACAGAAATAAACAAGAAATGCTGGGGACATGACATCAGGTGATTTAGGGCTGAAAGGTGAGATAAGAAAAATTGAGAGAGAGAGAGAGAGAGAGAGAGAGAGAGAGAGAGATTTGTAAAGCTGGTCAAGAGGAAAAATGACAAGATATAAAGGACTGGATACTGACAGTAGCAGGAGCAGGATAAGCAATCATAGAGCAAGGAAATCACAACACAGATGAGCAAGAAAAAGAGTAGTGGACAATGTTGAATAAGTGAGTGTCATCAAAAGCTAAACTGGTTATATAAAAATACTACCCCAGAAGCTAAAAGGGAGCAAGTTCACAGGAGGAGAGAAGCAGAGCAGACATTGGAGACCTGGTTGCATGGAGGACACTACTAAAAAGAGAAAGGAGAAAAAAGAGCATGCACAGAGTACCTCAAACGTGGTACAAAACCAAAACTGAATCTAAAACAGAAGAGAAGGGAGCTAAATAACTGCAACCCAAATAAAGTAGATGGATAGAAGTGTATGGAAAACAAGAGGAGAACATTGACAACAGATACTAAGGAATACAACAGAAGAAAGACCAATAATAACAAGTTACCAGCATCAAACTCAATAAAAAGGTAAATCCTTACTCACTCATTCTTGCATGAAAAAAATACAATTGAGAAAGAGTAAGTGAGTGGTAGAGAGGAGAGGCATGGGAGACAGCAGCTGCAAAAAGTATAGTTACCTGGAACAGTATCACATGCAACAAGGGGAAACCTAAAGCATGCTAAAATAAGATGGAGGCTCAAAAAAAGGAGGTAAAGGCCATGAGAAGGTTTTATGGGGTTTTCAAAAACAAGGTGTATGGAATAATTGTAAACACCAGGTCTGAGTCTATTCACATGTAACATAACAGAAAAGTTAAGGACACATAAGTAAAGCAGGAGAAAATATGTGAGTGAGTTATATAAGTCAACAAAGGTTCATAGGCTCGCTAAGCTAAAGGCCACATGGATGCTTTTAAGCCTAGCCATGCATCCCAAATGTATATGACAAGTTTTAGGGGGTATATGTAGACTTGGGCATGTGTGGTCAAGCATCTATATGCTGCCTCTGTCCATTAGGGACATAGGTGCAAGAGCAAGGTTAATTTTTGATTCCCTGATCACTGGTCCAAGTCATGCTTGAATTGGGTTAGGGAACGACTGCTTCACATGGATTGAAAGCATGTTTCAGAGAAGGAGTAGTCTCTGAGACACATGAACTAGTTATGTTGCATGCGAGGTTTAAGTCCAATGATAGGATAATTCTGATGCTATTTGTTTTGCAGATATGCAGAAGGTCCCTCAGAGCAGGATCCATGGATGCCTTATATACCAGACATAGATCACCCCTCAACAGTCAGTAGAAGCCTGAGTACAGGGATAGATATGGCTTTGATGCAATCCAATTAGGACATCTTATCCTCTTTGTGAGGAACCACTATGGATGTTCCAGTTGTTGCATAAGTCTGTTCAGGTACATACTGACGTGGACATTATAAGCAATGATTGGTCTGATGAAGAAATCGGCTGTGGTGCAGTGGTTAGCACTGTTGCCTCACAGCAAGACATTCTCTGGTTCAGTTCTCGGTTGGAGTGCCTTCTGTGCGGAGTCTGCATGTCCTCCCTGCAGTAGAGTGAGTTTCTACATGCAGGTAGGTGTGTGTGTGTGTGTGTGTGTGTGTGTGTGTGTGTGTGTGTGTGTGTGTGTGTGTGTGTGTGTGTGTGTGTGTGTGTGTGTGTGTCTTCAGTGAAGGTTGGGCACCAGGCTGACAACTCAACACTGTAAAATCTCCACTGCCAATCATTCTGTGGACCGGTGATCCACTGTGGTGACCCCTAACTGGGAAAAACTGAAAGACATTGCTTTTATTGGTCTGATGAGGAACAAAAATTCTTTAAAAATGACTTCCTTGGACTTAGATATAATACCCTTGCTCATAATTTGTACAACATAGAATGATTTACTTATCACTGTAGACACATGATGGTCAAAATCCAGGTTATGGTCTTCGTGCATCCCAAAATCTCTGACTACTGGGCCTACTCTTAATGGTATGCTTTCAATGTGGTATTTTCCAGGATAGCCAACTTCCCAAAGAATCTTACTATTCATTTTTTGATATTGAGTTATAGACTGTGGCTTTGGCATCAGTTATTTGTCTGAGTCAGCCCTTCTTGGAGGGGGTCTATATTATAACATCGAAGTTCAAAAACTTTGAATGTTATAATATTGAACCCAGTAGAGCAAACGCTTGAAATAGCAAAGCTGCAGAACACCGAATACTTTCCTAGGGAAAGTATCCAGTGGGCCATTTCTGCAGCTTCGCTATTTCCTCAACTGTGGAGTGAAGATTACAGACCGGGTTAAGGTAAGTGTGCGCATGAAGGTGAGTGTGTGATTGCGCGTGGGTTAGGTGAGTTAGGGTTAGGGCACGGGTCAGGTAAATGTGCGATTGTGTGGACGTGAGGGTTAGGGTGGGGTAAGTGAGTTAGGGTTAGGGAGCGGGTAAGGTGAGTGTGCGATAGTTAAGGACCTTAGGGTTAGGGTTGGGTTAAAGTAAGTGGGTAGCTAGTGGTGTATGTCTGGTTTAGTGTAGGGTTTCGTGAAGTGTATGTGTGTGCATTAGTTATTTTGGTGTGCTTGAGTTGAGTGTATGTTTGTCGGAACAGCGATTTTTTTCCCTGAAAAAAAATTCGCTATTCTGACTGTTCGTTTTCTGGTGTTTCGATTGAATGTGTTCAATATTATAACATTCAAAGTTTTTAGACTTTGATGTTATAATATAGACCCCTTGGAGGATATTAGTGTCTTGGAAATGATTCTGTGACTGCACCTAATTTGAAGTCATCTGAAAACTAGGCTAGCTAGAGGCTCCTAACATTGGCCCTGACTTTAGAATTAGATACCAAAAAGGAACAGACCCAGCACAGAGCTCTAAATTACCACATTAGCAACAGATCTGTTTGTGAAGATGGACTCCCTTCCTTAACTTCTGGGGTCCTATATGAGAACAGCCCAGCTATCCAGAGGTGACATAGGTGTTTATATGTAATTATATGAGTTTTCTACAATGCCCTAGTGGGATATTAAATAAAATGTCTTGGCAGATCAAGGTAGGCAGTATGCAATGTTTTGGCCTCATCCATTGCTTTGGTGACCTTCTGACTCTGTTCTTTATGAAATCAAACTGGATTAGATTCAGTGTCTAAAGATTTCCTTTGCCATTGTTAATCATTTCCATGATAATTCTTTCCATGTCTTTCCATGTGAAACTAGCCAAGACTTATGGATATAGTGACTATAGTTCATAAGTTCATAGGTAGGTACTAGGCTATAGGCCCAAGGGTATACGTAAGCCTAGCCAACAAGGTTCCCTGGCTTACGCCACCCAATAAAGTTATTTTCCTGTGCCACTGATGAGCAGAGACACAGAAGTGATCTCCGGGGTGTATTTCCTATTTTCCATCCACTCATCAAGATTTTTCTTGAAGAGTGCTAATGAAGAACTTTGCTTGGCATAGATGGGTAGCCTGTTCCAGAGTATGGGAAGTCTCTGGGACAGGACTCTATCCCTCCAGCATGTCCTGTTTATTGTGGTGACATGATTTAAGTCTCTAGAGCATGTAGCTTGGAGGGATTGGGATTTCCTTAGGTGTAGCATGTCCAACAGCTCTGGGTTTGACATAGCTTTATATGTTAGGCAGAGATCACCTTAATGTAGGCGATATGCTACAGAGTAAAGCTGGAGTTTTTTGAGGTGTTCAGTGTAGGGCATTTGTTTGAGGCCAGTAATCCTCTTTGTGAGGTACTTCTGTGGCCTTTACAGCTGCTGCAGATGTCTTGTGAGATACATTCCAAAAGGGGCATTGTACTCTATAATGGGTCTAATGAGTGTCAAGTAGAGGGGAACAGTGACCTTTTTTTTTCCTGGATGAGAACCCTTTTGTGATGAGTTGTGTCACGTAGGACTTCCTGACTACTGTGGTGATGTGACTATCAAAGGAGGGTCACAAGGTCTCTTATCATACATTCAGTGTTAAGTAGATTGCTGCCTATGTGGTAGTTCATGGATACCGAGTTTTTACCAAAGGAGATGACACTGCACTTTTTGGCATTGAGCTTGAGGCCATGGCTCTGACACCAGGCATCTGTCTCAGTGAGGCCCTTCTGTAGGATGTCCACATCATTTGGGGACTTGACTATGGCTCCTAGTTTGCAGTCATCTGTGAATTTTGTTAGCCAGAGGCCTTCTGTGTTAGCCTGTACTTCAGAGAAGTAGATACCAAACAGGAGAGGTCCCAGGACGGAACCCTGTGGTACTCCACTTGTCACTGCTTTGAGATCAGATTTGGAGTCTGCAACTTTCACAGTGTGGGTTCTGTCATTGAGCCAGTTGGCAACCCATCTTGTGAAATAGGCATTTATACCTAGTTTAGTGAGTTTAGCTATAATTCCAGAATGGGGGATGGTGTTGAAAGCCTTGGCGAGGTCAAGATAGGTTGTGTGAACCACCTTACCCTCATCTACAGCTTTGGTGACTGCCTCAAAGAAGATGATCAGGTTCAGGAGGCATGATCTGCCTTTCCCAAACAAGAACTGGGTGAGATACAGAGTTTGGAGGTACCAATTTCTTTGTTTATGAGTTCCACGATGATACATTCTATGGCCTTGCAGACCAGGCTCATCAGGCTAATAGGTCGATAGTTCCCGGGATCAGTGGTGGCTCCCCCTTTGTGGAGTGGGATAACTGTTGCTGTGCATCATTCAGTGGGCACAAAGCCTGATGCGAGGTTATTATTGAACATGGTGCTTAAGTGGGGAGCCAGTTCATTCTGAAGTTTGTGTAAAACTCAGCCTGGGATGTTGTCCGGTCCCATGGATGCTGTGTTTATGGCTTTAGACAGTGCAACTTTTACCTGCGTAGTTGTGATTACAGGGACTCTGCAGTCTTCCTGTATAGATATGGGCCCTTTTGGGGGTGAGGGGGGGGGTAAAGTTAGCAATGATCCTATCTGCCAGGATGTTAGCAATATCAGTTGGTTCTGTAATTTTCATGCCTTTGTGCTGTAACTCAGAGCAGATCTGGGTGTTGCCATTGAGATTCTTGACATAGCTATAGAATGCTTTGTGGTTGTCCTTAGAATTAGTGGTGATTTTGTTTTCATAGCTAGCTTTGGGGGATCTTATAAGGGATCTCAGCTTCTTACTGAGGCTGACCAGGGAGCTTCTCCACTCGTGGGATTTTACTCTCTTTTGTAACAGTTTCTTCCTTCTGTTGTACAATTTGTTTATGGCAGGGGACCACCAGATTGGCTTCCTTTTTTTGGAGGATAGCATCTTGGTTCTGTTTGGGATAGCATGATCCATGCACTCGTGTAAGTGCTTATAGAGTGCATTTGTGTAGGATTCAGCAGTTGTAACTGTATTGTCCATCTGCATGGGTGTCATGAAGTTCACCACTTCTGTTTTAATAAGCATGAAGTTGGCTTTGGAGAAATTTTTTACCACGGTTTCCTTAATGGGGGGGTGGGGGCGGGATGTGGATATCAAGGATGATTAGCTTATGGTCGGATTGGACCAACTAGGAGTTGACTTCAGGTGTGGAACACCGGTCACTCATGTTGGTAATGACTAGTGACTAGGTCTAGGATATTGCTGCCCCTGGTGGGGGGTGTAGATAAGTTGATCCAGGGCATTGGAGTTTAGGAATTCCAGAAAGCGGTGAGCTAAGGAGTTGGTACATGAGTAGTTTTCCCAGTTAATGGTGGGGTAGTTGAAGCCGCCCATTATTAAGGTGTTTGGTTGAACCCTAATATTTTCCACTACATCAATAAAAGAGGAGTGGGAATCCTGGGGCATGATGGGGGATCTGTAGCAAGCTACAATTTGGATTGTTTTGCCCAGAGTTAGTTGCACTTGGATAACCTTGGATGCTTTATGCTGAGCAACTAGCCTGGAGGTGTGGATATCCTTAATGAATATGGACACACCTCCACCTTTGATGTTTCGGTCCAGGTTACATGGCCAAAAAGTGTGGTATGAGTTATAGCCTGGTAGTGCAGGGGTGCTCTCTGTAGCCTTGAACCAGGTCTCAGTCACTGCACAGATAACGATGTTCTCCATTTTAAGGAGTGCCTCGAGTGAGTGCATTTTAAGAATTAAGCTTCTAGCATTGAGTAGCATTACCCTCAGTTTTTGCTTGCCTGTTCCTGTTACGGTGGTGAATTTGTTATTTGAACCTTGTCCTGATAAGTCATATCTCATGATATTTAGGAGGCATCCTTGTATATTATTAGGGCCCATCATTGCGGTACACTTGGTTATAGAGCACTTTGAGGACCTGATCTTTTTTTCGCAGTTCGAGGGTTATGTTCAGAGGTACTTCGTGTGTTGTGGCTGGGATGGAGATTGGGATAAAATTAGAGCTGAGTTCATTAGCTAGTAGATTTGCTATATCTTCTGGCTTAGTGTAGTGGGATCTATTTACATTTAGCTCTGGTATTGCCTTTGAGGTTGCAGACATAAGTCAAGAAAGCCTTATGTCTGTCCTTGCACTGAGAAGTTATTGTTACCTCAATTTTGGCTTTAGTAGACTTGATTTGCCCTCTGAGTTGCTTGCTTGGATTGATGAGAGAGTTTTTTATTTTTCCTGCCTGCTGTTGCACTTCCTAATTTTTGCCATGGCTTTCTGCTTTATTATACAACCTATTGATGCTGGGATGCCACTAGGGTGGTTTGTTTTTTTGAGTTTGTTCTATGCTTATTAATGGCAGGCTGAACTGCCTCTTTGCATCTATTAACAGATCTATACAGGGTCTCTGTGAATAATTCTGCAGTGACAGCAGAGGTCTCAGGGTTTGTTGGGGAGGGGCTTAAAACTTGCAGGTTATCACTTCGTAGTTGGAGGTTTGCCTTAGAATAGTTCTTAAATTTTCCATAGATAACAAGGGGCTCCGATTAAAGCCATAAGGATGAGAAAGTCCATAATGGAAGAATGATGGAACTGGATAAAAAAGGAGAGGGAGATCAAGGCATTAGATATGCAACTCAGATAAACTCTGAGGAGCATATGGAGAGAGACAGAGGGAAGACAATGAAGAGCTGCAGATTCAGGAGGCCTGAATAAAAACAGAACTGAAAAGCAGCATAATTGCAGAAAACAAGGTGGAGCAGTGCTACTGGAAGGATTACTAGGCGATAGTTCTAAATTCTAAAGACATGCTTCTGGAGCATTTCTCCCCGGGCCTCCGCTGAAAACAGGATCTGTGGAACCTAGTCGGACTTTCCCGGTCAACAAATGTTAAATAAAATAAATAAATAAAAATAGTTGAGAATGTGCATGGGAAACAGCTAACAAGAAAATACTAAAAGAAGAGTTGAGGATCAGGTATAGTTAGATGGAAAGGAAAGGAAAGGAAAGGAAAGGAAAGGAAAGGAAAGGAAAGGAAAGTATTGGAGGAAGATGGAATGATCAGGAAAATCTTTCTGGAGTATCTATATCAAGTATGGAAAGAAAAGAATGAGAGAGACATTATACTGGAGGTTTGAAAACAGGATGGAAAGGTAACAAATGGAAGAAGCCTAGACAGAGTTACTGAATAAGGATGTAACAATAGAAGAGGTAAAGAAGGTAACATGAGTAATAAAAACACAAAGGTATGACAATCAGATTTATACCCAGTAGAATTATATAAATAAACTAATAAACTACACTGTTGTACTACAATTGTCTACTTTATTCTTCTTCTTCTTCTTCTTCTTCTTTCGGCTTTTTCCCGGTTAGGGTCACCACAGCGGATCACCTGTCCGCTCACTTTATTATTCCTGTTAAATCAGATTTTATTGCTGTTTTCACTGTTTACAAAGCCTTTTTTTTAGCTTCACTGTTTGTTAAGTATTTACTGATATTTTTCACTGTTTTTAAGCTATCTGTTCCCCTTGTTCTGGTTTTCCCACCAAGCAGTGTTTAAATAACTAATCTGTTAACTGTTTAAAGCATTCTTTAGAATCCCCTTGCTGATTTTCTTTAGTTTTGAATGTATTTTATAGTGTCTCACTCATATGTTTCTGCTGTTTTAAACATTCCCTAGTGTTTCCCACTGAAACTAGGGTAGCTAATAGCTGTAGCATAGTCCAGATATAGACTTGCTGCTTCTGGAACTGTTTGTAGTGGTTTGTTAGTGGTTTATTAGTTCTGAGAACTTTTCCAGGCCATCTTGAATTGGAAGGTGCCTATCTGTGCATTTGTGAGAGAATTGTGCTAATTGGGACCTGTCTGGTAAAGGGAGTACAGTCTAGGAATTGGAATAAACACTTTCATTGGTTCTTTTGACACTTTTTAAAGTTTTTTTTTCCAGTTTTTGACTTCTGGTATTTACACCCTGAATTTGTGCTGGTTTCTGCTTGTTTGTGCATCATGTAGCACTGCAGTTTTATGCCAAAGCTGGATAGTTAAATTCAACAAATTTTCTCTAAAACCCAAGCAGAAATAATCATCCATTGAGCTCCTCCGTGATCAATTCTGAATAGACAGCCCTAGTGACAACAGTCTACAACCTACCATTATGGACAGTTGGACTATCCTTATTTCTCCTTCCAACCTTGTTGACTTGGGTTTCTTGTGACAGTGTAGCAATTTCCTCATGTATGCCAACTAATAACACACTCTAGTACAGAGTGCAAGAGATGTATTTACACCAAGAATCTAAAATCAATGCTCTGTCTCACTCAAAACAATAACATGGAGAAGGTTGTCAACTTACCCACCACTACATATGCTCATAGTACCATTAGTCATACACATAGTATGCATCAAACACATAAATCCACATATGCAGAGGTTCTTTCGAAAAACTTACCAAAACACCAGAGACCTCCAAAACACAGGACTGCTGCAACTAACACAGTCTCCACAGGACCCATGACACATAACAACACCAGTGTCTCATCCACCAAGCCAGTAAGGTGTAACATGCAAAAATCAAAAATTCTTGTCATTGGAGATTCAATAGTGAGACACACAGCTGTCCCACTCACCAGGTTGGAGAAGGAGAAAGTCACAGTCACCTGCTTGTCTGGTGCTTGTATATATTAGATTATGCATGCACTCAGGTCTCTCAGCAACAAGTACCACTTTGACTCTGTCATTGTTCATGTTGGTGTGAATGATCTGAGATATACCTCACTGGACTATATGAAGACAGACATAGGTGAGCTCTCTGAGTATGTGCCCTAGGCAGGTATGTCCCTGGCCTTGAACAGCCTACTACCCTCACCTAGAATGATGCTACAGTATAAACAAAAAATGATTGATTTCAATAATTGACTTAGTTTTTGGTGTCATTCAAAGGGGATCCAGTTCCTGTCAGCCTAGGAAGCCATGGTCGACAAACCTCTGCTTTGCCAGAGATGATTTGCACCTGACACCTCTAGGCATTCAGCTGCTGACAAAGGCTCTTTCCTCCCCCATTGTGCTTTTTTTTAGGCAAGGCCTCAAAAACAACATTACCAACATGAAATTAACCAATCCCCTACCCTACCCCCAATTCCCACCCACCCACCCCCAGTGGCCCTACACTTCTACCTACCTAACCACACCCCCTCACCATTTCCTCCAATCACAACCTCACCACCATTAACCAATCTTCTCCTTTCCCTCCATATTTCTTTTTTAACCACTCCCTTTCTCAACCATCGTAACCTTTGCCTTGCATTACCACACCCACTACATTTGTACTTGTAACTAGAACTTAATATCCACCTTTGCAATGTATAAACTCCCCACCCTACTACTACAACATACCTTACTCATGCTCTCACTTCTTCCTCCTTTAATAATAGCACACCTTATAACCTCATACGAACACCCACTACTGTCACACCTTCCCTACCCAACTAAACAATCTACCTCTTCAATTCCTACCTACCAAAACCATCACATCAACATTACTTCCACACCTAGCTATCTTTTACCTAAATATCATAGGACAACACCCATTAAATATGTCCTCCTAAATCATAGAAGGCTACCCCTTCCTCAAAGTAAATATACAAACACTACATATCTAACCCTACTATTTTCCCTAAACGATGGCAATATTCACCCAAAACCAGGTCCAGTTAGCTCCTCTATCACTCTGACCTTTAACCAAAACCCCACTGCCAACCCCCTACTAAAAAAACTTAACAACTCACTCTCAATAGCTCACCTCAACATACATAGCGTTAATAACAAAACAACACAACTCCATGCTCTCTTAGAACTCTATTCCTTTGATATTATTTGTCTAACAGAAACCTGGTTAAAACCTTCAACAAAAGACACTGAAGTCATCCCTCCTGGCTACAATATCTTGCGTCTTGACAGGGTAGCAAAATAAAGGTGCTGGAGTAGCTATCTTATTTAAATCTGGCTTTCAAATAAGCACTTTCCACCAAAACCCTCCTCAGGACTCTAATGCTGAAATTCTTATTACCAAACTTAAACTAAACTCAGTCAAATCAATCTTTATTATCTGCATCTATGTCCCCCCAGGAAATAATATTTCTACCATCGAAAACATCCTATGTTGTCTATCTCTAAACTTACCCCAAGAAACTATTATCCTAGGTGATTTTAACATTGATTGGCAATATTGCAGCAGCAAACACCCTACTAGCCATATTAATCTTTATGTGTTTTCTCAAACTATCACCTCCCCCACTAGAATAAATAAAACTAACAAAAAAGAAAGCACCTTAGATTGGATACTCACTAACAATCAACCACATACTTATGAAACAGGAACCCTCCCTGATGATATAAGTGAACACTTATTAACTTACATTATCAGGCTCAAAGCCAACCCACCCACCCAAACCATTACTAGAACAATCAGAACAAAAATAAACTTCAACTTGGAGCTATTTCAAAGTGAACTGAATGCATGTAACTGGTCCCCCTTCAAACACCTTTCTCTTGATGACGCTGTTGATTTCTTTAATGCTAAGTTTCTGGCCATACTTAACTACCATGCCCCCACTCACTCTAATAGAATTAGAACTAAATCTGCCCCTTGGCTCTCAAAAGAAACTAAGCAAAGAATCCATCTCAGATATAAAATCTGGAACAAATCTCGCTTAACTAAAAACACAGCGGATTACCAACACTACAAACAACTGAGAAAAGAGACCAAAAAAGCAATATTGACCAATAAAAAAACTATTACCTGCAATCTCAGCAAACTCACCAAAATAACCCACAAAAGTTCTGGGCAAACATAAATCAGTTACTACAGCCAAGTCAACCTATCAGACCCAACCCACAAGGCTGTGACACAAAGAATCCCAACCAAATTGCTAATGACTTTAATTCCTTTTTCACCGAAGCAATTCAAACTCTTGCCAGTCAACTCTCTAGCAAAAACACAACTATATCTAACTACAACTTAAACCCACCACCCCCATTTCTTTTCCAACCTTTCCCAACAGCTTACATTCTCTCCCTTATCAAAAAACTCAAACCATGTACTCCCTCTGCTGACCTAGTACCCGCAGAATACTTACAATTAGCAGCCAAATCCATAGCCTACCCTATCTCCATACGTATCAACAGAACCATCATTGAGGGATATGCCCCTAAACTTTGGAAAGTCTCCCATATTATTCCACTTCATAAGGGTGGAAATTCTACTGAACTCTCAAACTACCGCCCTATAGCCATACTCTCTCCCTTATCTAAGATTATGGAAAGGTGTATACACAAGCAACTGCTTGACCATCCTCTCCAAAATAACTTGCTCTCTAATACCCAACATGGTTTCAGGCCTTCCCACAGTACCACCACTGCCCTCCTCTCCTTTACAGACACAATCAACAAAAATCGTAACCTTGACACCGTTTCCTCTGCACTTTTCTTAGACCTGTCCAAGGCTTTTGACATGGTCAACCACCAAATACTCATACACATTCTTCAATCTTTGTCACTTGACATCCAACCTATTAACTGGTTCAAATCCTACTTAAATAACAGACATCATGCAGTACTCTGGAACTCCACTCTATCGTCCCAGCTACCTGTTAACATTGGTGTCCCTCAAGGGTCCATACTGGGTCCTCTCCTGTTTTCTTTATTTATCAATGACCTCCACCAAGTAGTTCCACAAGCTACATGCATACAATACGCAGACGATTCTACACTAATTTCCTCAGCCACATCTGTATCAGATCTTCACTCCCTTGCACAACACATATTTAATTCTGTAGAAGAATGGTTTTCACTACGCTGTCTCCTACTTAACCCAAAAAAAATAAACTCCTTCTCTTCACACCTTCCAGTAAATCTCCCCATATAGACTTTACAATAACATCTAAAAATGGCACAC
This sequence comes from Protopterus annectens, assembly GCF_019279795.1. NCBI lineage: Eukaryota > Metazoa > Chordata > Ceratodontiformes > Protopteridae > Protopterus > Protopterus annectens. The sequence goes on from NC_056726.1 coordinate 868,492,757, forward strand.
CTATATCACAAGATCCTACTACCAAACTGCTAGGCATTACCATTGACAACAACCTTAACTTCGACATCCATATAAGCAACACTTTGAAAACTATTAATAAAAAAATAGGCTCTCTTTACAGAATCAAACCCTTCCTCACTCCAGAATCTAGAATAACTATTGCCCACTCCCACCTAATATCTTCCCTTCTCTATGCCTCACCCATATTTACTAAACTGTCAAAAAAGAATCTTTTAAAATTAGAAAACTCCTACCACAACATAGCCAGATTTGCTACAGGTAACCCTTTCAGAACCCACCAGTGTACTAATCTAAAGCAACTAGGCTGGCTTGAATTTCAGCAACAACTAAAAATTAATCAACTAGCCATAGCCCATCAAATTCTATATCAACCTGCCAAAACACCTATACTATCTACTCGTATTTACCCCTACCATAACCTAAAGTCCCTAAGATCTGCACACAAACTTCTTGTAAATATTGGCAAAGCAAACAACAAGGCTGGAGATTCCCTTTTTTCTAATACTGTTGGAAAACACTGGAACCTGCTTCCCTCTGAACTTTCTACTATTCCCTCAAAATCTCTCTTTAAAAAGAATCTTAAGCTCTACATCAAATCACAATGGCTGTGCCCCTGTACTAATCCTGACTAACTATCTAGCTCTTGACACCTGACTAAATTCCAGACCTTTAGAACCCTAAATCTACTTCATATTTACATCCATTGAACTATTTCTCCCTCTTACTATCTCTCTCTCTCTCTCTCTCTATATATATATATATATATATATATATATATATATATATAAATGTGTTTTTTATTTTTATTTTCTTTGCACATGTTATACCACTAGATGTATTTACATAACTGCTATTTTCTTCTTACTTTCCTTTATCCACAGTTACTGTACATTATGCTAGTATTCTCTCGGAATGTCTCTTGTAACAATATTTTTACCATTTATGTTTAACTTACTGCATTTTTATACTTTATAAATATGTCACCAGTTAAAATGCATTATTTTACTCTGTTATTTTCATGCATTTCTTTAATGTAAATTTTATTTTAACTTTTTGGAGCTTATCTCCCCGGGCCTCTACTGAAAATTGACATATATCCAGCTAGACTAGCCCGGTCAACAAATGTAAAATAAAATAAAATAAATAAAATAAAAATAAAAAATCAGAACAAAATAAGGGTCATGCTGCTAAATGTTAGGAGTTTAAACCAAAAACTGCACTCTATGGAAGTACTTCTATCTCTAGAATATGTAGATGTCTGTGCAGTCACAGAAACCTGATTCAAGGCTTAAGAGAGTACCATGGCCTTGTAAGGCTGCAATGTCTTCCACACCTTTAGACCGCAAAATGAACATGTGAAAACCAAAGAAGACAGTATTTCAGTCTATATTAGAAATAAATTAGCTTCCCATCTAGTTAGACTGGACAACTCCATAGAGTTACTCAAGTCTAGGTTATAGTGGGTATGACTCCCATTCAAGTCATAGCCAGTTATAGATCCCCCTCCATGGGTCAAGATACCCATGAAGCCTACTTGACCAAACTGGAGCCAATCCAAATTTTACCGAACACACTGGTTATGTGGGATTTCAATTATCCCACCATCAACTGGGAAACCTACACCAGCCCTAACTTGCTAGTGTAAAAGTTCATTGACTTTGTTAATTCAAATGGCCTGGAACAAATTGTACATACCCCGACAAGGAGAACAAACATTCTCGATCTGATCCTCACCAGCATGTCAAACAAACACACTGCAGCAACTGTCATACCCTCATTAGTTAAAACTGATACACATACATATACATATATATATATGCAATTCAAAAGTTGCATTCACGTTTAACTTTACTGGGTTGTTTTGAAAAGATTCATTTGTACAGAATGTTTAGTTTATTTAAAATAATGTAGGACTATAATGAAGTAGCATTTGTCACATTTCTAGTTTTATTTTAAATAAGTAATTTTACTAACAGCTTTAAAACAGTAATCACATTCATTATAGAAATAAATACATTACAGTTCTGATGCAGGACTACAATATTTGAGCTGAATTTAAAATAAATACAGGTTGACATTTCAGCTAGAAACATGAATAAAAAAGCAGTTTTAACAAGACAGCCCCTGGGACTCAATGAAGAAACTGAAAACACTGTCAGCTGTGTTAGCATGTCTGGCAGATTTGTGTATATTTTCAGATTAACTTGCACTGTATGCTAGCATGTCTAATTGTGAAATGTGAACATGTTTTAAAATGTTGAGTATCTCCCTGTTTAAACAGAATATTTAAAGAAGCTAACAGTGTTTTGATACATTTCTAATTCCACATGTTTGTGAGGGGCATTCTGAAGTACTGTGAAAAATCAGCTGGACAGTAGGTGATTTCATTAGAATGTTCCTGGTTGCTAGGTGATTATTTGAACAGCTGATTGACAGGAAAATAACTTTTTTAAACAGCTATTTTTTTTAATAATGTAAGACAGTTGAGAATGTTAAGCTGTGCAGTTAGTCAAGTGCTGAGCAGCTGTTAGTGAAGAACTGCAGTCAATGGACACCCATGAGAGAGAACTCACCAAATAACTGTAAGCCTGCCTTTGCCTTCCTATTATATGTTAGATTATATCAGGCACACTGTTCTCCAGTTAAATTAGGAAAGTTTAGTTATTCAGATAGACGTTTTCTAGAATGATGGACTCCTATCCTACAGTTTAATTTTATATTTCTGGTGCTTGAATTCTGGCATTTATTGAAAGTTATTGATTTGTATTCTTGTAATCATTTTACTTATTATTAAATATTTTTCATTATTTCACATTGTGGCTGGAAATCAGTATTTTTCTTTAGAGATTAGAGCATGTTTATACCTGTTTGATACTTCCCAGGTCCCCTCAAAGTCCTGGCCACTCTGGTCATAGCTATCATTTATTTTGATATTTAATTTTCATAACTGGCCACCCCTTTAGAAGGGCATGAAGACACTCTGATTGATGGCAGCATTACCATATTATTTTGGGGAAGGGACGCAGCTGGAAATCTGTGTCAGGCTTTCCCAGAAGTATTTAGATGTGTGAGATTTAAATTTACTTTAAGTGTGAGTATATCAGAGTTCTTAAACTGAGATGCATTGCTCTGAAGTGTGTAATAAAGTTACATTGGGAGTGGACAGAAGTATAGAGTCCAGTCCCATATTCTTTAGTGTGTTCCTGTTGTGTGCTTAGGGGACAGTTGTGAAATATTACTCCTGTTTAAGTGACAGTCTCAAATTGGAGTCAGTAGTAAGGATTGAAGCTCCTTAATTACTGACCCAAGATAGTAAGGGAAGCCACTTTTTAACTGGTGGCAGTCTGGTGGGATATTGCTGGACATCACATTAATTGGTGCCTGCAGTGTGGGATTTTTAATTCTATTTCTGTAGCCTGTGCATAGTTGTCATTCAGGTGTGCACTCTTGATAGACACAATTATTTATTTATTTATTTTTAGTTAGATAGTCAGGGATAGCAGGCAAGGATCAGCAGAAGATTTTAGCAAGCTGACAAAGATCCAGTTAGCTAAGGAGTGTGAAGCCAGAGGATTTGTGCATGCCAACCTGACCAAGGAAGTAATGATTTCAGCCTTGGTTGCAGCCGCAGCTCACACCAGCCATTCTGATGATATCCAGTTTGGTTTTGATGATGTGCAGCCTGCTGAGATGGGACAGTCCACTTTTTTCGGAGGACCTGAGAATCCATCTGGAGTTGCAGATACTGTGCCTGGAGGCCAAAATTCTTGAACTGGAATAAGCAGAGAGACTGCACCCGGAAGCCCAACAATATGATTCTGAGGAAGGGAGATGCTGTGCTGATATGGACTGGATGCTGAGGAGAATAGCATCAACATGAATTGGAGGCCAGATGTTTAGAAGCTGATTAAAACAAGAGACATTGCTGGCATGAAATGGAGCTTCAAAACCTTCAAGAGGGTCATGGAGTTAATGGGGAAGGGAATAACTAGACCCCAGAAGCTGTACAGGTCAGTAAACTTTTTCCTCAGTTCAGGTATGAGGATAACTTTGATAGTTGTATTCATATTTTTGAGAGAGTATGTAGACAATATGATGTTGGCACCGAGCTCTGGGTTCAGCTCCTGACTCCCTTACTCCATGGTAAAGCTGTTCAGGCCATGTCAAAATTGTCTGATGTAGATTGTTTGAATTATGTTAAAGTTAAGAACTGTCTTCTAGATTGTAGGCACAAGAAAGATGAAAGTGTATGTGATTATATTTCTGACTTAATTACTTACTTTCACAGATGGATAAGTGGGTGTCAGATCACCACTTTTGAGGGACTGGCAGACATTTTGGTAAGTGAACAAACCTTCAGGACTTTTCCTGATGACTTGAGAGTCTGGTTATCAGACTGTGAGTGCAACTCTGCAGAAGAGTTGGGGAGAAAAGGGGATGTCTCTTTGGCAAGCAGAGCACCACTGTATAGAAAGGGATACCCAGTGCTGTACATGGACATAAGGAAACCCATGGGGGGCAGTATAAACCACTCCGACAGAGTACACTAGTAATGGGGGAAATAACTAATCCAAGTGCACAGTTAAGGATTAGATGGTTCATGGGTAACCAGAGGGGACACATAGCAGACACATGTCCATTGAGGCAAGGTGAGAAACAGAAAGTGAGGGAGCCAGTAAGTGTGGATGACAAAATGTCAGTGGTAAGTTTTTTAGAAACAACTGGTGTGCCAAATTATCACCAGCATTTATATCCAGTCTTAGTAGATTGTAAACAGGTAACTGCTAAGAGGGACACAGCTTCTGATGTAACCATTGTGAGACCTGCAGTGGTTAGAGAAGACAAGTACTTGCTTGGGCAGTCCACTCCAGTCAGAGCATTGGGAGGGACCCCATTCCAAATACCTTTGGCTAGGGATCATCTTGACTGGGAGGGTGGAAGAGGAAGCAAGTAAGTAGGTGTGTTGGAAGATATTCCTGCATATGTCCTCATAGGGAATTACTTTGATAATGCAGTACCTTGTATACATACAGTGACATGCAGTCAGGCTTGGAGAAAGGCATGTAGGTCTGGTAGTCTGGGACAGACCCAGACAAATCTCATACCTGAAGCTGGGACTGGCATGGTGTATGTTTCAGAAAAGGTGCTATCTAGTAGCAGTAATCTGAATGTGAGCCACAGCTGCTGGTGTGTACTAATGTTCCCTTGGACATGGTGACTGCAAATAGAGAGGTGAGAGGTGATACACAGAATGACAGCAAGGAGCAGCTGTCAGAAGTTAATAGGCTTCCTGTGGAAGGGGAGCTTGTGTTTTGAAATATTCTTGCAGATGTCCTGATAGAGAATGACTGTGATGATGCACTGCTTAGTACAAATGCAATTACACATAATAAAGCTGGGACACAGGTATGTAGGTCTAGTAGTCTGGGAGAGAACCAGACAGATCTCATACCTGAAGCTGGGACTGCTGTGGTAGATGTTTCAGAGAAGGAGCTAACCTGCAGCTGTAAGTCTGAATGTGAGCTACAACTGCTGGGAGGTACTGATGTTCCCTTGGACATGGTGACTGCAAGGATGGAGGTGAGTGAAAGTACTCAGAGTGACAGTGAGGTACAGCTGTCAGAAAATATTAGACGTCTTGCAGAAGCAGAGCTGGGAAGGTCACGAAGGTAGAGTTGAGACAGGCCTCATCTTATGGACCCTACAGTACAAAGCTTGAGGGATATGGTTAAGGAAGCCCATGAGAATCAAGGAAGAGAGGCATCTTTATACAGGAACAAAGGTTTGTTGTATAAAGAGTGGACTCCTAAGGGAGGGTTGGAAGGTAAGGTGGAGTGGAAGTTGGTAGAATCTAGAGTCTACCATCTGCCACTTCTAGCTATAGTACCTAGTATTCCTTGTGTAGGGGATATTGAGGCAGAGAAGGAAGGTTTGCTGTATAATGAGTGGACTCCTAAGGGAAGGCTGGAAAGAGCGGTAGTGTGGCAGCTGGTATAGTCTAGAGCCTACCATCTGCCACTTCTAGCTAAAGTTCCTAATATTCCTTTTGCAGGTGATATTGATGTAGAAAAAGTGGTACGTGCTTTGCAAGAAATCTTAAGCAGAGTAGGTTTTCTAATGGAAATACTGACTGACTAAGATGCCAGCATCATGTCAGACCTGCTGACTTGTCTGTGGGAGTGTTGTGGGGTGAAACATTTAAAGAACACTCCCTACTCTCCCCAGACTAATAGTTTTATGGAGAGGTTAAACTTTACATTGAAGACTATGTTATGGGCATTTGCAGATTAGCATGTGAGGGAAGTCTTGGATAGATTAAGTAGGGCAGGACTAACCATTAAACCCAGTAAGTGTCATGTGGGTATGGCAGAAGTCACTTACTTATGACACAGAGTGGAAAGTGGTAAAATTAGACCAGAACCTGTCAAGGTAAAAGCTATTCAAGCATGACCAGCTCCTCTTAATAATAAACAAATGAGAGCATTTATATGGACAGCTGGGTACTATAGGAAATTTGTGCCGAATTACAGTACCATAGCTGAACCCCTTACTGACCAAACTAGGAAGAATAAACCATGAGGTAGTGTGGAACACAGATTGTGAATAGGCATTCCAAAAACTAAAAGAGTATTTGGGAGGACCCCCTGTGTTAGCCAGCCCAGATTACATTAAAACATTCACTTTATAGGTAGATGCTTCAAATTATGGGTTGGGGGCTGTGCTCAGACACATTTCCTCAGAAGGAGAAGAATACTGCAGTGGGGCTAATAACGCCAATGAAAATGGATTGCCCAGGAGAGGAGTGGGTTGATATTCCCAGACAGTCCCAATTTTCATAAGCGTCATTTTTTCAAGGATCACTTGAAAATAATGCTTGAGTCATGGGGGGAGAAATGTGAAGAAACAGAAAACACTGTTATCTGTGTTAGCATGTCTGGCAGGAGATTTGTGTATATTTTCAGATTAACTTGCATTGTATGCCAGCATGTCTAATTGTGAAATTTAAATAAGTTTTAAAATGTTATCTCCCTGTTTAAACAGAATGTTTAAAGAAGCTGTCAGTGTTTTGATGCATTTCTAATTGCACGTTTGTGGGGGAAATTCTAAAGTATTGCGGAGAGTCAACAGTAAGTGATGCCATTAGAATTTTCCTGTTTGCTAGGTGATTATTTGAATAGCTGATTGACAGGAAAAAGCATTTTCAAACAGCTGACTGTTATTGTTTTTTTTTTTTAAATAAGACATTTGCGACTGTTAAGCTGTTCAGTTACTCAAGTGCTGAGCAGCTATTAGGGAAGAGTTGCAGTCAGTGGACTCCCATGAGAGAAAACTCACCAAAAAAACTGTAAGCCTGCCTTTGCCTTGTATTAGATTAGATCAGAGACAGTAATCTCCAGTTAGATTAGGAATTATATTTAGTTATTTAGATAGAGTTTTTCTAGAATGATGGATTCCTATCCTACAGTTTAATTTTATATTTCTGGTGATTGAATTCTGGCATTTATTGAAAGTTATTGATTTACATTTTTGTAATCATTTTACTTATTATTAAATGTTTTCATTACTGTACATTGTGCTGGAAATCAGTGGTTTTCTTTAGAGATTAAAGAGTGTTTATACCTGTTAGATACTCCACAGATCCCCTCAAAGGCCTGGCTGCTCTGGTCATAGCTCTCATTTATTTTGATATTTAATTTTCATAATTGTATACCCCTTTAGAAGGGCATGAAGACACTCTGATTGGTGGCAGCATTACCATGTTATTTTGGGGAAGGGACACAGCTGAAAATGTGTGTCAGGCTTTCCCAGAGGTGTTTGGATGTGTGAGATTTAAATTTACTTTGTGTGAGAGTGTATCAAAGTTATTAAACTGGGACACATTGCTCTGAAGTGCAAAATAGAGTTACATTAGGGGTGGACAAAAGTATATAGTCAAGTCCCAGATTATTGAGCATGTTCCTGTTATGCTCTTATGAGAAAATTGTGAAATATTACTCCTGTTTAAGTGACAGTCTTATATTGGAGTTAGTAGTGAGGACTGAAGCTCCTGATTTACTCACCCAGGATAGTAAGGATGCCGCATTTTAATTAGTGGCAATCCGGTGGGATATTGTCAGATGTCACACCCTGTGTAGGCTTCATACAGAGCCTATGCAGAGTTTATATGTTTGGGTGATGGTGCATGGGAAATGGTAGTGCACACTACATATTAATGAGGCCAGCATGCCCAAGCTGTGTTTCTCAGCTCGCAACAATGTACCTGGCCACGAAACCTCATAAGTGAACAGAGATAGCAATTCTGTGTAAAAGAGAGCATCTACAGTGAGTAGATTTGCACAGATTTCCACAGTGATCATCAGGGCTTTACATATAGTGAAACCTTGTCAGCGAATGGGAATAGCAATTCCGTGTAAAGAAGAGCACCTACGGTGAGCTAATTTGTGTGCAATGGCACAATGATCACCAGGGATTTTAGAAATAGCTGTCATTTTGTTAGTGCAACACATCTGCTCAGAGGCCAACTTAATGAGAGGACAAATAACCAGATGCAGGGACATGTTTGGCATAGACGTCACACAGAAATGTGTTAGAATGTAACACTCACAATGTCTTAGAGTGATAAATGTGGACAAAGCTGTAATAAAGGGGAGATAAAGGGCCAAAACTAGGGACAGATTTAATATTGCACTCACAAACTTAGGAAGTTAATAGAATATATAGGATGGACATTTGCTTCTGAAAAGCATGAAGTTTGAAACTCAAACATCAGTCATTAAGTTTCTGACTGCACTCTGCAATGACAAGCCAATGATTTGCCAGGGTGGAAAAATGTTATGAAGAAAAGATCACAAATATGAGACAAAAAATGTACATTCTGCACAGATAATGACAGTTGAAAGGTATGCACTCAAATGTATGTAATATTGAGTCACATCAGTTCAGAGATCATCCCAATGATATGGCAGAAAGCCACATATTTGTTAAGGAAAACTTCTGCACATCCTGGGAATATCTGGACAGTTGAGAGGTATAATTGTGAAGTATATGATCCAAACATTGTACAGGACAGTGTACCTACAGTGCAGAGTATTGTGATATCCCATTCCTGCCATTCTGTACTGTAGCTGTATTAATGATCTGTAACAAGACATGGGATTGTCATGTAAAATGATCACCCAGAGGAAGTATGTGTATTGAACAGGGGCACATAGATGAACTGTAGGAATGAAAACAGAGAAAGAGTAGAGATGAAACACCCACATGCACAGCAGAGGAAGGCATGTCAATGGAAGGTGGTTGTAGCTTCTACACCAAGCACATATCTGTATGGTACAGTACGGACTGTATAGTGAAAATGTGTTGCCTGTGACTGTCATATAAGGTGACTTAACAATGGGGACGACGTTTGTGTGAGATAAGTATCCTTATATGAATAATGCAGGGACAACTATCAGGGATCTAATATACAGTTAGACAGTACAGGGTTGGGAGGGTGGAGTAATGGTTAAGGTGTTTGCCTTACAAACACAAGGTGCAGGGTTTGAGTCTCACAAGGGATAATTGGCTAGGCTTAAAATGGCTCGCAAGGGCAGTTAGCTTAGTACTAATCTATGAACCTATGAACCTAAGTTGGGGTAGGGTGCATATTGGGAAGCTGTGCAAAATGATATACCTGAATATGAGTGTACTGTCAGCAGAGGTCTCCAGCAACATGGCCACAGGTAAAGAATCATGGCAAACATTACAAGAACCAACCGCAATCAAGGAAATATCAGAATAATACCATCATTAATACCATGCCTCTGACATAATATATGTGATGTGGAGTGATAACAGATGATCCTGCACACACACACACACACACACACACACACACACACACACACACACACACACACACACACACACACACTTGACAGCTATTATGATACATCCATACTCTATGTGGGCAACTATGCACACTGACCTGGTACTGTAATGTCTGCAGGAGGTGTTAAAAGGGACACTGCTATACCTGTATGTGACAGTATGTTCAATACAAGCTACTTGCCTTCTGTGCATGGCATATATCTATGGTGCAATCCACCATGACATGAATGATATACATGCCATTAATGTTGTCAAACACTTATGTATGCAATATGTGCATAAGCTGAACAGGTAGCATACATGCATCTGGTGTAACAACTCTCTAAGGCCAAGAACACTGCATCAATGGTCCCAGACAATATACCAGGATGCCATCTAAATAGCATGAAATATGACCTATCAGGCATTTGGAATTGCTATTTAACTGTAGCCTCCAAACAGGCTTTGTGCTTCATGAATGGAGTCACTGCACAAAAGTCAAAAATCTACAGACCCTGAAAACTACAGACCCATAAGTCTCACTAGTCCTATATGTAAAGTCATGGAAAGAATTATCATGGAAATGATCAATAGTGATATAGTAAACCTCCAGACAATGGACCCAACCCAGTTTGGTTTCGTTAAGAGCAGGACATGCCTACTTAATCTGGTGGACTTCTTTGAGAAGGTCAGTAAAGCAATGGATGAGGGCAAATCTTTCACACTGCCTACCTTGAACTGGCCAAGGCATTTGACAAAATACCCCACTCAGGCATTGTTGACAAACTCAAGAGGTTAGGTACAAACCCATATATCACAAGGTGAATAGCCAAATGGCTCACAGACAGGACCCATGAAGTTAGAATTGGGGAGTCCACCTCTACAAAAATGTCAGTCACAAGTGGAGTCCCTTGGGGATCTGTCCTTGGACAACTCCTTTTTGACACTTACTTCTCTGAAGGCAAGGCCAATGTTAATGGTCTCTGGCTGACTATATCTGCAGATGATTGCAAATTAGGAGCTGTCATTGAATACCACACTGACACAAATGTTCTGCAGGAAGGTTTGACACAGACAAACAACTGGTGGCAGACCCATGGATAAAAACTTAATGACAAGAAATGCATAATAGTATCATCCACCCCTGGTAACTATCATATTGACAACACACCCCTTAGAATTGACCCAGTAGTTATGGACACACATACAAAGTAATCTAGCCTTTGACCATCAAGTGTCTACAGTAGCGAGGAAATCATTCTATGTTGTGAAACTTATAAATAAAGGTATGGCAACTAGGTAGAAGGAAGTCATTGTCCCACTGTAGTCCACATTCATTAGACCTATCATTGAGCACAATGCCCCTTTGGTGTGTACCTAACTAGACATATCTGACAGTTGGAATGTCCACAGAAGTTCCTCAGTAAAAGAATACAGGGAGTAAGTAAAATGTCCTATGCTGACCACATCAAGGCCCTATCTTTATATTCTGTCTCTACAGGGTTTTGAGGGGAGAACTATACCCGTCATACAGGCCATTGTCAGATCCCCACTGTGATGGACCTCTTCATATCTGCATAACAAACAACACCAGAATTACCCATTTTAAAGACTTAAACCTTACCTGTGATATAAATAAGACCTGCAGGAGAGACAAGTATGTATCTCAGAGACTACCCCATCTCTGGAACAGGCCCCCCGTCCATGTGAAGTAGACCTCCTCCCTAACCCAATTCAAGTGCAACTTGGACAATTGGAGGAGGAACAGGAAATTCATCCCTGGTTTGGTACCTATGCCTCTAATGGACACAGGCAACCTGTTTGTAAATGTATCAGAACTTGTCAGAGATTTGTGATACATGGCTAAGCTTAAAAAGTGCCATGTAGTCATTAGCCTAGTGAACACTTATGAACCTAGTGTTGTTCTGCACCATCAGACAGTCATGTATATTCTCCGGAAAGAATACCTTGGTATGGCCAATAACCTGTGTGACAGTGCACTGTGACAAAGCTGGTACACTTCAGTTACACATCACTGGAAAATGTGTAGGGAGGTACATAAAGAAGGGTGCATTGTACAGTTAGTGATGTAATGAAGTCTTGGAACCATGAAGGTATTATGGCCTCTGATGTGCATGACCTTCAAATACCCAGCACTTTTGTTACATTCAAGGGAGTAGTCAGTACTTTGACTACATGCTGGTGGATGTACAACTTACCCTCTACCCCAGGACACAGGTTGCATATCTATAGGTCTGTTTATAGGGTGTGATGTCCACATTATACTTGGGTTGTGTGTCAGTTTTCTGATTCAGCAAATCCCTCCATGTTTCTTGCCAATGCGAGTGTTGTCATGGCTATGGCAGTGGTCTCTGGTATGTGATGATACTGTCTGTATTATATTAATATCACAGTTTATAGGTTCATAGGTTCATAAGTGTTTACTAAGCTAATGTCCACAAGTGCACCTTTTTAAACCTAGCCATGCACCCCAAATTTCCAACAAGTTCTGATACCCTTGATAAGTATAAGCATGGGTCTGGGAGATGAACCATTTACAGATTACCTGTTTGCATTAGAGACATAGGTGCCAAACCAGGGATGAATTTCTGGTTTCCCATCCAATTGTCCAAGTTGCACTTGAATTGGGTTAGGAAGGAACTCTGCTTCACATGGATGTGGAGCCTGTTGCATAGATGGGGTAGTCGCTGGGATACATACCTATCTCTCCAGCAGGTCCCATTTATATCACAGGCAAGGTTTAAGTCTTTAGAATGGGTAATTCTGGTACTGTTTGTTTTGTGGATATGCACTAGTTCCATCAGAGTAGGTTCTGACACCCTGTATTCTTTTAGTGAGGAACTCTCTGGACATTCCAGTTGTTGGATATGCCTGGTTAGGTACATATCAAAGGGGGCATTGTACTCAAAGATAGGTCTGATGAATGCCGAATACTGTGGAACAATGACTTCTTGGACTTTTATGCTATACCTTTGTTTATAAGTTGTGCAACATAGAATGATTTCCTCAGCACTGTTGACACATGATGATCAAAGGATAGATTACTATCTATGTGTGTCCCTAAGTTCCTGACTACTGGGTCAACTCTAAGGGGTGTGTTGTCAAACATGATATTTTCCTGGGATGGATGACTTCCCAAAGGATACTATTATCCATTTCTTGGCATTTCGTTTTAGTCCATGGCTCTGACACCAGTTGCTTGTCTGTGCCAGCCCCTCCTGGAGAACATTTGTGTCCGTATGGGATTCAATGACAGCTCCTAATTTGGAATCATCTGCAAATTTAGTCAGCCAGAAACCACTGACATTGGCCTTGACTTCTGAGAAGTAAATGCCAAAAAGGAGCAGTCCAAGGACTTATCCTTGAGGGATTCCATTTGTGACTGGCATCTTTGTAGAGGTGAACTCCCAAATTCTAACTTCCTGGGTCCTGTCTGTGAGCCAGTTGAATATCCACCAGGTCACATACGGCTTTGTACCTAACCTCTTGAGTTTGTTAACAATGCTCAAATGGGGTATTGTGTCAAACGCCTTGACTAGGTCAAGGTAGACAGTGTGAACGATTTTGCCCTCATCCATTGCTTTGGTGACCTTTTCAAAGAAGTCCACCAGGTTAAGTAGGCATGATCTGCCCTTGATGAAAGCAAAGTGGGTTAGGTCCAATGTCTGGAGATTTACTTTATCTCTGTTGATCATCTCCATGATAATTCTTTCCATGGCTTTACATATGAGACTAGTGAGACTTGTGGGTCTGTAGTTTCCAGGGTTTGTAGATGGCCCACATTTGTGCAGATTGATGACTGTTACCTTTTTTCCATTCATGAGGCATGAAGCCAGTTTGGAGGCTACAGTTAAATAGATAGGTCATGTTTCATGCTATTTAGAAGGCATCTAGGGATATTGTCTGGGCCCATTGATGCCGTGTTCCTGGTCTTAGAGAGAACATTAAGGACCTGGTCCCTAGTGATAGTAGGGGGAGTTAAATTTGATGATATTTCCTGAGGGAAGGTTGAGGGCAGAGAGGAGTAAAGTTGGAGCTGAATTTATTAGCCAGGAGGCTTACTATATCTTCTGGCTCAGTATAGGTGGCTCCATTTACAATGAACTCTGCACACAATTGTGTATTGCCTTTGAGGTTTCAGACATATCTGAAGAATGCTTTCTGTTGGTCCTTGGCCTGGGAGGCCAAACTTACCTCAAATTTGGCTTGGAGTCAATGATTTCACACAAGCTGTAGTCCTTCAGGTAGCTGTTTTTACACAGTCTCTGCATATCATCTGTGATGTCCATCACTGAAATAATGGCCAGGAAAGAGCCTAACAGACACCCCTGATGTACCGGCCTGATTACTGGACCTGAGATATATGTCACATCACACGTTTCATCATAGTGAGATGCCACATATGTCATACACTGGTCTACCCATTTGATGATACAACTGCTTATGGCCACATATGACAGAGTTGATTGTATACCTCAGTGTGGATTTTTGTCAAATACCTTGACCTGTTCAAGTTCTACACAATGATACTGTTGTCATCCTGCATGCCCTCAATGACATCTTTGAGGACATCTATCGGATGTAATGGACCTGATGTAGTAGTAACAACTGACACGTCTGCTGCACATACCTGGAATATTACTAGTGTACATGTAGAGAAGATTCATGATGACATGTTGGTCTTCCTTACAGTCTAGGAGAGTCAGGATGTCTCTATACATGCATGCATCAGGTGCTGTCCACCCAGCTCAGGTGGATGCATGTTGATATACATCCTTGTATGGGAACATAGGCCATGTAGAGGGTATGTTGGTCTGTGTATTCAACTTTATCAGGAAAGTGTATGTGCTGGGTCACACCATAGGTGATTTGTGATGTTGTCACAGCACACTGATTCCATGTGACAGGCCTGGATGAGGTTAAGATAGTGCATAATGCCTATTGTGATCTGGCTTAGGGTTATGACACAATCACACATGCAGGTATCATTGAGAAAAAAAACAAGCTGGGGATTAAACCCTATATCAATTGATGGGTAAATGATTGCCTCACTGACAGAACACATCATGTGAAAGTTGCTGAATCAACCTCTACCAGTAGAGCTGTGACAATTGGCAAACCCCAGGCATCTCTACTTGGGCCTTCACTGTGTGAATTGTATTTCTTGACAGTTCAGGCTAAAGTACATGGCCTATGTCTTATCAAGTTTGTTGATTATTGCATATTGTGTGCAATCACTGAGTCCATCAATGATGATAACATAGTACACAAGGAGCTGATACACACAACTGAATGGTGACAAAGGTACATGATCTAGAAATAAATGGAGCAATGTGTGTTTGTAATGCTGTACATCTAAAAAGTGGAGTTCCATGTTAATCACAGCATTGGCAACAGTCCTGCTATGCAGAAACCCAGTGATGAAAGCATTGGGAACACATTTAGATAGCAAGCTGAACTGTGACCATCAACTGCCCACACTGCTATTGAAAGCCTATGTCATGCACATCCTAAGCACCACTATAGTCAAACCTTATTACATCACTAATAAAGTATAATGCTTTTTTTACATGTACTTCATCTGATACATGTAGCAGCTAGAGAGACCACATGGCTTTCACAGCAAGATAACACAGGGCATACACACTGTGCTATGATGTATGTGGATAGATTAAAAGTCATATCATTGTAAACTTTACTGTATAGGATGAAGTGACTTCTGCCTGACCCTGCCCTAGTGGGAGTACTGCATATCCAAAAATGCGATATAGCCGATGACATTAGCAGTTTCTGTTGAGGAGAAGATGACAGGTCCCACATGCTGGTGTAAAATGCTCTCTGTAATGTCAAGCAAAAGCTCACTCACACACACACACACACACACACACACACACACACACACACACACACACACACACATACAAATGTTTCAAGCACAGGCATTAATGCTGTTCTAGCTTGCCAATATACCAAAACACTTGTTCCCATAATAAATGTCCAGGCTGTTCTTAAAAATATCTAAACTAGTTCTGGCATCAGCTACTCTGTCAAAGAACCAGTTAGTGCACTTCTCATTTTGATAGAATCTTCTGGGCCTATATTACAATCTCAAATGCACAGGAGTTCAAACGTTGCAATATCAAACCCAAAAGTCCAAAATCCGAAAATAGCGAAGCCACGGCACACCAATTTTTTTCCCAGGGAAAAAACATTGGTGGACCATTTTCGTGGCTTCACTATTTCCTCCAATGTGGTGCGATGTCGGAGTTGGTATATTTAAGTAGGGGGGTGTGGGGGCCCCCACTTTAGTTTAAGTTTAAAGTGGGTTTTTTGGGGTTTTTTTGTAATGGAACAGTGATTTTTTTCCCTCTCCCCCAGATTCACGAATCCTCCATGTAAAACTTAATAAGTATTACTCAGAGGCTGCAGTTGAACGGTATGACGTCAGCGTGCCTTGAATATTCATGAGGGCATGCCGACTCAACCGTAAGTCTTACACAGATCATGTAAGAAAGTAGGGGGCGTGTCGGACTGCCGAGCAGTCTAAATGTCCATGCCCCTGCAAGTGTTTCAAAAGTAAAAAAAGCACACACACAAGAGCGAATCCGCTCAAATGTCCCTGCACCCAACACTACACTCCCTGTTATTGTAAACCCCTATAATAGTTCTAAAACGCAAAATATAAAATATATTTATTTAAATTCCCAAAATAGCTGCCCGTATTTGTGCGTGTGTGCACGGGTGTGCCCATTGCTTAGCTACAGTTAGCAATTCAGACATGGAAGAGCATAAGAAATAATGTTTATGCAAATCGCACTAAATAGCAATAGCATAGTGGTAGAGCATTCGCACAAAGAAGAGGCATTCACGGTTCGAGTCCCACCACTCCCCTTCGTATTTATGTTTTAAATCAGTATATGAAATACTACCTGACAAATATGTTTAAACATTACTAAAGAGCAGTGAAATAGCCAATGTATCAGTGAAGAAAACAAATATTTTAAAGGATCCTGATAAAAAATTGCCTGCAGTTAAGCAGCGCTTCACCTAGTGCAATAGAGTCACCCGTAGTTTAATAGTGCTTTACGTAGCGCAATAAAGGTGCCAATAGTTTAATGGCGCTTTACCCAGCGCAATGTGTTTGCGCGGACGTGCGCGCCGCACCAACCAGGGCACTGAGGAGCAACGTAGAGCAAAGTTGCTTAAATGCAGCCACACCCCTAGCCTGTCTGGACAGTATGAAATTAAAATGAATGACAGGTTTCAAACCCAGTATTCTGTGCATCAGAAGCAAAGTGCAGAACCACTAAGCTATGACAGCATAGGGGAAACATCCACTGTTAACATATTTAAGCCCCACAAGTGGGAATACATGCCATAACTGATTGTAGCTCACATCTGCAGTTAGAATGTCTGGTGTCGGAGAGGGAACACACTTCTGAGCGCAATGTTGGGGCATCGAGGAGTCCAAATACATGGTATGGCTCCTTGTGCACCGTCACAAGTCAAGACTCCTGCAGGGCCAGTTCCAAGGGACAGAGCACAAGGCAGAGGCTTGTAACCGGTTAGCTCGTGACCTCACCAGTACCACAGGCATTCCTCGGACTGGTGAGCAGTTCCGTCACCACCACCATGCAGACCTGAAGAGACAAAAGCAGGACCCCCTAAACCAATGGATACAGGAGGCCCATGGGATGCGTGATGCCCCACAACTGAGTATGTAGCAATGGAATGCAGTATGTAAGAATTGATAATGGAGTATGTATAACAGATAGGTATGTCTCAATATCCCTTCCTTTAGTTTACAGCTGCAGGTGACCATGCTATGAATCAGCAAGCCTATGCTGATAGGCTGCTAAGGCTGCGCCACCAGGCAGGTTAGTGATTATTCTGCATGTATTGTTATATAAAATATGGGAGAGAGCATGAAAGAAAGTACTGTAGTCCAATAATACAGCCATAAAATTGCCTGAATAAGTCCTCTGCATGTACTGTCAGATAAAAACAGCAGAGAGGCAGAAAAAGAGTGTAGTAACCCATTAAGAAAGGTAACATATGTCTGGAATAATATCTCTGCAGGCACTGTCAAATAAAATAAGTGAGTGAGCCTGAAAAAAGAGTGTGCTAACCTATTAATAAAGGTGTAATATGTCTTGAACATGTCTGCCATATACACCGTTAAAACACATAAAGGAGTGAGCCTGTGGAAAAGTGTGTAATGTCATTAATAAAGGTCTAAAACCCAGAGTGTGTCTGTGTCACAGAGTCTGAAATGTTGTTGTACCCTTGCATTATACAAACAGTACTGTTTGAAAAGGTACTGGCAACCCAGAGTTGTGCAGTCCCATATGAAGTGGATGATGAAAGTGCTAGTAGCTGTGAAACATATATACAGTCCTCAACAATCAGTTACTGGCTGGCGTGCATAAGTAAATCTTGCACACTAGTAGCATGCTAATATGTTGCCCAGAAAAGTGAGTGTGTTTCAATAAATGCAGGGTTCTGTACAAATTGAAGTGAAAATGTAATGTGAAAACATCCAGATATGTAGATAAAGAAATATAAATGCAACCATGAAATATGTAGCCGTAACATCTGCATCTTGGACAGTTAGTATGTCAGATATAGGTGAAGTAGATATATTGAACTAGCCAAACTCATTACACAACCTAATGTATTGTGGCAAGTGTAATAATACATGTAGGGAATATACACCTGCAGTCACTAGGAATGTAGTGTAGAGTAAAAGTGTTTATAAGATGTTAATGGAGTTTTTTTCTACACCCTACTGTTTATGCATAAACCATGCAATTCCACACCTCAATGGGTATGTGTAATCTTAAATATTTGATGGGACATATGCCCTATTGTTTTATAAATATTTGCATTCATGTTGATGCATGTGCCCTGTTCAAACACCACATTCATGGTGGCCTGTTGCTACCAAACATCCCTGCATGCTGTTGGAATATCCACAGTCGTTCAATATATGCATGTGTTATGCTTGCTGTTCAACTGTTGGAACCTTGGTGTGTTGGGTTACTGGAATATTACTGCATGCTGTTACAACTAATCTGGAATACTGTTGTTTATGTTTTAATTAAACACACCTAATCACAGAATGTATGGGAAGGCTGGTCCCAGCGGACCCACCTGTCCCTCCTCAGCAGGCGGGTGCACCTGGCACCAGCAGCTCTGGTGCCCAGCCCGGGCTTCCCTCCTCCATTGTTCCTGTGCCACCTTTGGGTGGAAGCGCTGCAGGGGATGGGGCTCGTCCACCCCGTGCAAGCGTTGGAGTAGAAGGGCCACCTGTCACCCTTTGAAGGGTCTGGGCTGTGGTGCATAGGGAGATCCAGCGTTCAGTCGCTGATCCCCTATGCCAGCTTGAGGCGAGAGTGGTGCGTCTCTCGGGTGAGCCTGCCCATCCTACTCAGCCCCCAGCACAGCCACCCTTGGGGCTGTGAAGGTGCAGTGGTGACTGCCCATGGGTGGGGATCTCAGTTCCACTGTTACTATCTGTGGGCTCATGGGCTTGCAATTTCCAAACAACCTTCCCCGTCAATTGTGTTCACCCACCCCATGTGTCAAATTTCGCCCCTGTATGTGTCTTGTTTGTCTTGTCTGTTTACCTCCCCAACCTACCTCCCCACATATACCTACTTCCTCTACCTCACTTACCACTCTCACCTAAAAAAAAAGGGCAATATGTACCCCCCAAAAAAATACGCCCCATACATAGCTTCCCTTTTCACACACATGTCCATGGACATATACACCAATAATTCTAATTGGCAGTGCAACAAACTATGTTGTCCTCATCCCTCTCTCAGGGGTGGAAAGTTTCAAATCTCACTCCAAATTTTCAACATATGCACAGCTGTTGCTGTTAAAGAAATGGGCAACTATGGGCCTTCCCTACACCCTTCCTGCACATCCCAAGCTTGTTTCCCTACTGTCTTTCTCTCTCCCCATTTTCTTTTTTTTAAAATAAATTGGCGTGGGGGTTAGCATGAGTAAACACTCTTAAGCAGTAGTAAGCGGGATTAAGCGAGTGTGCGCATGTGTGCGCTTAGCTAAGCGTAGCGCAAACCTGCGCAAACCCGCTTTACAACTGATTAAAAGTGCCTTAGTCACTCTGTATGACAGGGCCCTTGTATTGCTCAGCAGCAGAATAAAATAGACCTGTCAGGCTCGAACCCCAGACCTTGGGCTCACCAGTCTGTATGAAGTACCACTACACCACAGCAGATATACAATAACTTGGTGCTGAAAGAAATATATCATGCATTACAATGAGTGAATGTAAAGGGAGAATAGGAATGGCATAACACAAATCATGTTCTGTGGCCCTTAACCAGCAAGTGTTGTGGAATTGCATGACATGACTGTGAAAAGAGAACCAGCCATGCTAGTAGGGAATAATGTTACAGTAGCACCTTACAAACCCCACACAGTATCAGAGCAGGATAAACACTAGCATATTTGAATAGGTCAGAGGCCAGACCCCCCAACTGTAACTGGTTGATAGGGATGTCCCTAATATGAAAACAGATGTTAGCTGTGCTCCTCATACACCCTGTGAAATGTAGTAACAGTAGGCAGAGATGTGGGAAATCCCACTTAATGATAAATGTTAATAAGTGAGAGTAGACACTGCTTGCATGTCAGAAAAGGTGTAGTAATACATATGCTCAGAATCCCCCAAAGTCGCAACTGCAAAATATGTGAAATATATCACAGGTGTATCCCACTGATATGTACCTTTCCCTGAGACTATTCAAATATATACCTGAGAGTATCTGAGGCCTGGAAGAGTCAGAAACCCACAGGCATATCAGCCTGCCTGCTGTTACACACTCTGCGAATAGCTGTAGAATTAATTCCACAAGCATGCCCTTATGTAGGAGTACAACACAGAAATATCAAAGGATGTAGCCATGTACTGCTAGCAACCACCCGTGACAATGCCATTGTTCAGGTGCTGAAAAGACTGGTGTGGTGCACAGTCAATGAATACAAGGCTAACCTCTGACTACCATCTGGATATGGCCACAGGTGGGAGCTACTCAGACAGATTACTAGCCTTTATAGACTTACAGGTACACAGCAACTCTGCATGTTCAGCAAGATAAACATCACATGAAAATAAATAATGCACTCTGCAGTTCTGCATCCCTACCCAAAGGTACTATATACCCGTGTAGTCAGGCACAAACAAGGGTGTAGGTAGGCATATGCAGTAGTGAATTATGTCCAGTTGTCCTGAGCAGACTGTGCCAATGTCAACAAAAACAAACCACAAACAGTTCAGATGTGAGTAACGTACTAATGACAGTATAGCAGTTCACAAACAGTGCATGTGACTGATATTCATAACTGGTAGTACAACATACTTAACTGTCCTCACCCCTCTCTCAGGGGTGGAAGTATTCAAATATCCCTCCTAATGTATTGCATATGCGCAGCTGTTGCTGGTAAAGAAACGGGCAGCTATGGACCTTCTCCATACCCATCCTGTACATCCCAAGCTGGTTTCCCTACTGTCTTCCCCTCTTTGTGCACCCTTTATCACCACATTCCTATCTCCCCATTTACTTTTCTGTCAAAGAAATGAGCGCAGGGGTTAGCGGGAGTGAGCACTTGTAAACAGTAGTAAGCGGGTTTGCACCAGTATGCGCATGTGTGCGCTTAGCTTAGCATTGCTAAGATATGATAAGCTAAGCCAAGCTTAGCTTAGTAAAGCTAAAATAAAATAAACTAAGCTAAGCTTAGCTTAGCAAAGCTAAGCATCGTGCAAACCCATGCAAACCCGTGCAAACCCGCTTACAACTGCTTAAAAGTGCCTTATTCACTCTGTATGACAGGGTCCTTGTACTGCTCAGCAGCAAAATAAAATACCCTTGTCAGTCTCAAACCCCAGACCTTGGACTCACCAGTCTGCATGACGTACCACTAAGCCACAGCGGATATGCAATAAGTTGGTGCTGAAAGAAATATAACATGCATTACAATGAGAGAATGTAAAGGGAAAATAGGAAAGCCATAGGAATACACTGCAATAACTACTGCTGTGTGCCAGTTAATTTTCTAATTCAAAAAGAAAGTACATACTCCCATGTCTCCAGTGTTAGCATTAGGAGGTGTGAGTAAAACTACACACTGAGAAGAGTGTACTGGAAGAAGCAACAGTCAGGTGTCAGTACAACATGCATTCCAATGGCTACAACCCAGCTGCCGATATGAGACATATACCAACCTTCTGACTGAGACAACAGTGTCCACAGCAAACAAGCACGGTCCCCACCTTGCAAAACTAAAAAGGCTACACCTACCTAACCTATCATTTTATAGCAGTGTCCTGCAATCACAGTGAGAACTGCAATTACCACACAAGCAGGCTGCATGCAGTTACTAAATGGTGGGCACCAATTGGTGCAGAGGCCATCACATGCACATGTGCAGATACCTAGTAAAGTAGCCTGTATCTGCTGTTCACACATGCAATAATATCATTGCACCAACTGAGAGAGAGAGAGAGAGAGAGAGAGACAGACAGAGACAGACAGACAAACAGACAGACAGATACAAACAGGCAGTAGGAGACAGATACTGAAAAGAAAGACCAACACACAGAGGAAACCAAAACCAAAAAAAAAAAAAAAAAAATAAACCTACAACAGACGAAAGTGGGGAATACAGAGGTAAGGTATGGTACAGATATGTATTTGCTGACATCCGAATTATGTGTCTGAAGGGTACTCTACATACTGTGAATCATCCATATGTGGCAGCAGTCCGTATCTATATGTACATGCACATTTGCATAGGGCAAGGGACATATTGCAACTGTTAGTGAAGGCTGGACATATGTATGTTGTTGAAGGCTGCTATGTGCACATATGTAAGTAGGTGGTAATGTGTGGCATTGCAGACAGCAAGCAGTGCTACTATATGTCATGTGGTGATTAAACGCTGTGGGACTGAGCTACAGGCAGTGAGGCCTGCTACAGCTGTATGGCCTGAGGACAGCAGAATGCATTCTGCACAACATTGTGCAATAGTATCACATAACCATATGCCACACAACTGTTGCATAACTGACATCCCCACCATGAATGGTGGCCAGTATATGTGCCTATATGTGCAGCTATTTGTACAGCAATGGATGTTTAGATGTATGTGTGTATATATATATATATATATACATCTATATATATATATATATATATATATATATATATATATATATATATATATATAGATATAGATAGATAGATATAGATATATACATATATAGAAGTATAGATATATAGAATTATAGCTATGTAGATCTATATATACATATATATACATATATACATATATACATATATACATATATAGATAGATATAGATATATTTAGATATATATGGATATATATGGATGAATATAGATATATATATCGATATATCTGGAGATATATAGATATATATGGATATATATGGATATATATCAATATATAAAGATATAGATAGATATGCATGGATATGTATGGATATGTATGGATATGTACGGATATGTATGGATATGTATAGATATGTATAGATATGGATAGATATGGATAGATATGTATGTATGTATGTATATATATATATATATATATATATATATATATATATATATATATATATATAGAGAGAGAGAGAGAGAGGGAGACATGGGGTCATATGTACTGCAACAGGTGCCTGTTGTCCAAGACATGGACTGAACACCAGTGTTAAAACTGCAGTGCCATACTCCATTCCAAAGCACCTTACGCAGTAACTACCACATAGGTGGTAGCCTGCCTAACACTGAAGGTGTCAGAAGGGAACATGGGACACAGGTGGACAGTAGGCTCCCCTTTGATAATCATAGTGCCACAGTAGTCCTGTGATCTGTCTACATGGTACGTGTCATCACAAAAGGTGTGTCATCTAGGGAAATATAGGTCGGTGTTCCCCTCTACTCATCACAATGCCCCATGTGGTATGTACCTCACATGACAACTACAGCAAGTGGAAAGGCCACAGACATACCTAACAAAGAGTAATACTGCCCTCAAACACATGCCCTATGCAGACTGACTCACAAAACCACAGCTAGAGTGCGTTGCATACCGCCCACCCAGAGGTTATCACTGCCGGTCATACAGAGGTATGTCACACCCATAGCAGTCGGCCAACCACCATGACAACTCACAATCCCTCCGGGCTACATGACCTAGGGCCCTAATCTTTGTCACCTCACTAAACAGCAGATGCTGGAGGTACAAGTTCCTATCCACAAATTTGCCATACTCTGGACTGAATCACCCAGCATTAACAAACAAGGCTCCTCATTAGCAGATGTTATACATACCCCTGATGATTGATTTGGAGATTGGTAATATGCCCTGGGAGTCACCTCTGTGTATCCAGTTGACAGGAGCAAGTGAAATCACATTACATGTGTGTCAAAGGGCAAGGTAGCATATGGCTAGGCTGCTCTAGGCCCTAGGGCCAATAGCGTATTACCTACCTATGACATAATGCACACACACATTTACTCAGTGCAATACCTGCTATGTGAGGTGGAATGAGTGTGACAGTGACTGTGTGCAAGGTTTTTGGGGGGAAGGTGTG
>NC_056726.1:868517790-868520290 GCF_019279795.1 Protopterus annectens
GAAAGGGGTTAAAGGAAAGGTCAAGAGGTAATCCACGGCAGCCAAATATAATTCAACACCAAAGGCACCACAATAGTAGTTCCGGTAGTAAAACACATAGGATACCCTGTAGCTACGATCGTACATACACACCCTATGACATCATAGGTGTTCACAGCACAATAGTATAAAGTGTGAAAGCACCCTACACACACCTGTGATTTCCCAAACACTACACCATAGGTGTAAACACATGGGGAACTTTTAAAATGTACATGTTGGGAGCTGCCATAGCTGTGATTCATCAGCATGTGTTAGAGACTGACGGTGTTGTGGAGGATGATGCCGACAACCACTGCAGGCCCCGGAGGAGGAGAAGAGTGTTCAGACCAAGGGTAACCTACCCGGGGCTACATGATCTGGAGATAGTAGAGCATTACAAGGTGGACAGGGACATCTTACAACAAATAGTGGAGCTGTGCCGGCCACGCCTGAGAACCAGAAATAACAGAGGGGAACCCATCCCAGTGGACATGAAGGTATGTGTAAGCATGTGAATACTAGCCACAGGTACCTTTCAAAGGCCAACTGGAGATATAATGGGGATCTCACAGGCATCAGCATCCAGGGTACTACACCAGTTCCTGGATGCCATGTTACCACACGCCAATGAGCATATATACTTCCCCCAAACTCAGGAGGAGTTGGCCAGCAATATGCGTCACTTCCACCGTGTGGCACACTACCCGGAGGTACTGGGTGCGATAGACTACACACACATACAAATCAAGTCACCACCCGGTGAGCATGGTAGGTGCTACATAAACCGCAAGGGATTCCACTCCATCAACTGCCAGGTCGTGTGCAATGCCCAGGGCATTATCATGGATGTGTGTGCTGGCAGCTCTGGAAGCTACCATGACTCCCATATCTGGCATGCCTCACAGCTGTATCAGCAATTTGTCAGGGGGGACATCCCACATGGCCACCTTGTGGGGGATGCTGGCTATGCACTGGAGCCATGGATGATGACTCCCATCAGAAATGCACACACACCCATGCAAGGACGCCATAATGAGGCACACGCACAAACCAAAATCATCATAGAGCATGTGTTCGGGATGCTGAAATCACGGTTCCGGTGCTTGGACACATCTGGTGGAGCCTTGCAGTACTCTCCAGGCATGTGTGCCCACATTGTCATAGTATGTGCCATGCTACATAATATGATCCTGCGGAAACAGCTGCAGCAGGGACAAAATGGTGAAGGCCTTCATAGCCCACCACAATTGCCAAGGCCATCACAGGCACAGAGGGATTCAGACCATGAACACACTGTGCCAGCCCCAGTACGCAGATGGAGGCGTGCCCAATATGCCTACACCTTGGCAAAGAGGGAACGTATAGCACATACTCTGACAGTGTATGCCTCTACGGACTGACACACCTCTCCACCTGTACACACAGTAAAATGGATGGCACACAAGCACGACCACCTGTAAATTGTAATGTATAGGTGGCCCACTGTGTGAATCCCACATAGGCAGCCCTCAAACATTGTACACACAACAGCTATAGAAACAAGGAATGTCAACACCTGAACAGTACATGCGTCTATCACCATATGGTGGTGCTGTGTGTATAGGTTCCCAGGTACAATGGTAGGTTCACGGCCGACTGTCAGGGGCCATACACCAAATGGGGCAAACAGTGTCTGCTGTCGCCACAACATCGAGTAACCAACTGTCGCGTAGAGGAGCAGAGGCAATCATGGGAGCACATGTGTGTAAGCACTGTTCTGCACTCACTCAGCACAGAGTTCCTGCTGCGTTAATGTGGAGCTGCACATAATATAATCATGGATGTTGTGTCAAGGCATGGGGTGTACCCATGACAGGTATTCATCACCCCAGCATGCTCCACCCATGGTCATTTGAAGGTGTAGCACAGTATCGTGTGTGGCTCACTGAGATATACATACCCAATGCCGGAGCACATCCAGTAAACATCACATGGACATACCATTAACTGGACTCATCAATATGTAAAGTAACTGAGTTACCCATGTGAGTGCAGTATGGAGTAACATATACTGATCCAAAAGCATGTGGGCAGTTTAATAGGCTACAGTGGCTAGAGACGCGACATCCATACCAGGTCACATCACAGGTATGTTGACATGGTGCAGGGGTTGTACACAGCGTTCTGGCCAATGATAATGTTAGAGGCCACTTGATAGCATGAGACCTTACTGGGTAGCAGTAATACCCTGTCACATTACAGGAACATGCTCACACTCACGGGGTCAACGACACTATAACGTACACCCCATAGTGTTGAGGTGAGGACCCTTGCCTATGTGGTCATCACCGTCACAGTACTGTGAACCCACACGACGCGGCACAGAGAAAGAACATGTACAGATAGTCAGTTCGGCTGTGACCAATGGCATCAACAGGGTAGTGGACTGCATCACCATGAGGGGTTAGGGATCCTGTGTGTTCTGTATGGTAGAATACAC
>NC_056726.1:868525290-868539708 GCF_019279795.1 Protopterus annectens
TTTTGTACATACACACTCCTGTTGTCACCTATCTTCTACTCTAATAGTCCCCTTAACCTACACTACACTATAGAGGCTTAGCCCATATGGCATGACATGTTGTGATTCAATATCCTCAGCCTCACTTGCCTCACATTGCCTACAAATGCTTCGTTACATCTCTGACAGAGTGCTTCCACACATAGGTACCAGTATGCAGTAGCCATGTTGTCTCTGGCTTGCCATTCATCTGCATGGCGTACTAACATCTAACTAAACCTACATTTTGTATGTATATTATCCATATGTCTTGTGTTGAAGCGCAGCGTGTTCTTGTGGCACTGTGCTATGCTTCCACACCAGGGATCGGGGGAGGACAACTACTGGTTCATTGATATCCAGTGGACAAAGCCGCCACTGGCCTTGGACTTGGATATCGGCATGCTTCTTCGACTGTTTTCATACTGTATTTGCAGCTGTCATTGCTCCATTTAGCAACGTGCAAAACGTTAGTCGCATAACATCAGGGTACAGTTCTGCACATAACTCTGCTCTTGCACTGACAGCTTACTGTTTCATGTATTGCGTAGTTATGTAGGGTTACCACCTGTCCCACTTTGCGAGGGACAGTCCCTCTTTGGGCAGTTGTGTCCTGCAAAATATTGTGAGAAAATAGCAAATGTCCTGAGATTTTATGACAAAAGTATTTTCTATATTGTATGTAATAGTTGCATAAAACAGTTATTCTGCATCTGAAACACCTAAATGTTATACGAAACAGAATAAGGAACAAAAATGCTACAAGAATAAACTTTTATTCAGGCAAACAACTGAAGTTCTGTCCTTTGTACTGGCCGTGGGTATGTTTTGCCCTGCTAAATCTGATGTTTGTAGCACAAATGTCCCACTTTGGCCATTTGGAAAGGTGGCAACCCTATAATTACATCATTTGCATAGCTTACACATACAAATGGGGTATGTTGCAAATCCCAACATTGTCCGTGCAATGTTCATGTTACGGGCGATCTTGCACGCCCCTGCGGGTGTTTGCTGAATAGCCTGGCAGTCATCTTTCCTTGCTGTACTCTCACTCAATCCAGAAACGCCGAAGGCATCGTGTATCATGGCCTAGGCTTTGCTGTGTGCTATGTCTTTCTGTGGTGTATGCATGGCTGTGGGTATGTCCCACTATTATCATTGGTAAAGGTGACACCCTATAGGTACTTCCTGTAGACTGCTGTGTCATTTGACATGTCAGCACATACCTGCGGATGAACTTCCTACTGCAGCGCTTTTCATGCCTTCTGCATGATCTTGCGGTCAATAATGCTGTTTCCTCAGACATGTATCTGTTTCTGATCATACCTATCAACCTCCTAGTGCAAAACATCTGTACAAAGCCTAACATGATGGGGGGACAGATAGGGGCAGATTCTACATATTGCTCTTACAAACATAGATAGTTGGCAGTATTATAGGTTTTGCATTAGTATGCCCTTTCTGAGGGATTTGGGGTCTTAAACACATATGGTTATCATTATTTAATGACGTCAGTTCTCAGGTATTTGGCAGACAGGTACACATACCTCTCAACCTCCGACAGCAGGAAATCTGGACAAAGCCATAACTAAAAGTGGGGCAAAGCCCAAAAGTAGGGCCAATTTTTAAATATTGCTCTTACAAACTTAAAAAGTTGATAGAATAACAGGTTTTGCATTAGCGTGAATTTTCTGAAGGGTATGAAGTCTGAAACTCAAATGTCTCATTATTTTCTAACTTCAGTCTTTAATGATTTGCACTAATTTTTCAGAAAACCACAATTTTATGAAAAATGTACCAAATATTTGAGGCAAAAATCTGGACATTCTGCAAAAATCTGTACAGTTGAGAGGTATGCAGGTACAGATTGTGAGAGGAACACACCACACATATGAGGCATACATCTGCACATTCGTACAGTTACGCCAATACACACAATACATGGCACCATCACAGTCCAGTTACCATTACACTCCTATTGCTGAACACACCCACCCACTGGGTTATATTTCTCACACAGGCCAACAGGTGCTTATCCACACTACTTATTCCATCATGTACCTTATGTGTAGGCCGGTATTTGCACTTTCCGTCAGTGGCAGAGCTCACGTATGAGTATGGTGGACTGGACACTGTATTGGTGACACTGCATGACACCCTGAGGGACACATGTCATTTGAGTCTATTAACCTTCCACATTGACTTTCACAGACCATACATTGTAATTCACATTTGTGGACAAACATGCTTATGAGTTGTACATGTTTTGTCATTTGTCCTGACGTCTTTCTTCTCACCTGTCCACCTAGTATCACTAGTTCTGTACATTTCATTAGGATGGGTTACCTTCATACCTCTCACCTGTACACATTATGGGTATACCCCCTGGGGTTTGACCTATGATTCTATTACATTTGTTATGATAATGTGCCTTTCTGATAGATTGCTGGCAAGCCATGATGGACTGTGCGGTTAGGTAATCATGACTGACATTTCTATTTGATGATTACTAACTCTCATAACATTCGTATTCCCGACTACGCAATTATTCTATCAATGGTCTGACTTTATCTGAGGTATATTTAATATAGTCCCCATTTGTCTGTCGTGTACTATGCCTTAGTCCAGCTGTCTTATTCTGACATTCTGGCAGGTATGGTTACCATCTTGGTCGTATGCGTGTCCATCCATGATAATCGCCTACATGACATTGATATAGGTCCCTACGTCTTCCCCCAGTGGTTTACACAATATCCATTGGGTGGGTTGCACCTTTCTGGTGAATATAGGCATGTGCTATACCCACATAGGTATATTGATCACTCCCATGGGGCGTACCTAATACATCTGTGCCAACTAGCACCTTGGCCCAATTCTGCATACCCATGATTCCCATACCTGACACATCTCCACAGTACCCATTAGACATGTTTAATGTGAGCGATAATAAAGTGTGAGGACACTTCCGAGCACTCCCCACTCTGCGGATATCAGCTCATACGTCATACATTCAAATGACCCATGTGTTATTACCCTTGCACCTGCTACTGTTGCATGTACAGCTATATCATAGTTGCAGCTGTGACGTCTTTAGCATCAATGACGGTTCAATTTTTGGGGTCCTGCAAAGGACACCTATATTCATGTTTAATGTGTAGAAGTTGCAGGCCCTGTCACACTGGTACTTTCCGGGAAATGGTTTGGAAACCATCGGTGTATTCTCCTTTCATGCATGTCTGTCTGTCTTTCCATATTAGCTATACCGTGACCTATTTATGTACATGTGTTATATGTACAGGGACATATGTTTGTTGTGTATATATCTATTCATGTGTCGTGTGTGTATAGATATATGTATCTGTACATATATACATATGTCTGTACATTCCTCATCTCGTAATTTGCTTTGGATTATGTCTGTGGATATATGTATATATATATATATATATATATATATATATATATATATATATATATATATATATCATACCTTTCAACTGTACAGATTTCCGCTGCATGTACAGCTGTTTGCCTCTTATCTTTGCTCCATTTTTCATAACCTTGTGTCTATCTGGCAAGTTAGTGGCATATCATTAAAGACTGACATTGGTAAATAATGACAAACATTTCAGGTTACGACTTTATACCCTTCAGAGATTCCATGCTAGTGACACACCTGTTATTCTATCCACTTTCTATGTTTGTTAGGGCAATATCTGGGGATTGTCCCTATTTGTACCAGTTGTTGTCATGGCTTTGTCCGGTTTCGTACTTTACGGGTTTAACAGGTATGAGCCATATACATGGAACGTGGGGAAAACACCATTCATTTTCTATTCTGTGAGCAGATTACACACGCGCAGGTGCACTTTCATATCCTTATTATGGGTTACATATGTTTCATATATAATTGTGCTTCCGTGAACTTTCATAATTCTGACCATAACAGTTGCATATCTGTATTCCAGTTTACGGACTACTGCGAAACACACGTTCACCTTTGCATATTTAAATGTGTGTACTGCACGAACACTTTAATTACACTTTCAAGTTATATGTGCAGTGGTCGTAGGTCAACCAGGACTGCAATCATGTTGGCCGGATACCGGAACCACTATTCTATTGGTGTTCTCCCTCATTGATATGCATACCCATAGTACTTAGCTACATCAACATATGCCTCACTGCTTCTCCTACGACACAGGCAGCCATTCTCCTGCTGGGAAAAAGGTGGTACTACATATTACACATTCCCTATTGCCTACTGCTGTGGACTCTAGCTGCATTGTTAATCACTCCGAGGGTATGCAGAACACCAAGGCATATAGTCCAGCCACATACAGGTCTTTGATTGTCAGGGTGTTCATGTAGTGATCTGGGTTTAGGCTTGTCCACCTGGTGAATGGAACTTCCCTAGCTGAGGTCAAATGTCAGACGAAGCATATGGACAGGGCTTATCTCCCTATTTTGAAGTTTTACCTGTGTTTATAGACACAGTTGTTTGGGCACCTATCAGCAGCTAATTTTGTTGGCATTACATATTATGGGTGGGTTTGTTACAATCCATACTCCATGGTGAGGGGTGTTCCCATTCACATTTGACTATTACCTGTATACAGTCATACGGGGATTATTATTTTTGGATATGAAGTGACTACAGGTATGCGGTTGTACATTACACAGGTGTGAAGGGCTGTTCCTGTAAATATGTACGGACCATACCTCTCAACCTCTTAGAGCACCGAACCTGTGCAAAACCTACATGATGGGGGGACAATTAGGGACACATTTTAAGGATTGCTCTTACAAGCTTACAACGTTGATAGAATGCTAGGTCTTGCATTAGCATGACTTTTCTGCAGGTTGTGGAGTCTTATACTCAGGATATTTCTCATTATTTACTGATGTCAATCCTCAGCTATTTACCACACTGGTGCACATTGTCGGAGGCACACACCAACACTATGGGGCAAACCTGTGGTCATTCTTAGGGTTGCCACCTTTTCGAGTGCCCAAAGTGGGACATGTTCTGTAGAGATGTCAGATTTTCCAGGACAAAACATACCTACAGCCGTGCATAGTACTGAACTTTTACCTTTTTTGTACATATAATAGCTTATTCTAGTAACATTTGAATTACTTATGCTACTTCACATAACATATTGAGGATTCATATATAAAATAACCATTTTATGCGACTATTAAAGTAAATTAGGAAATAAACTCTCAGGACATTTGCTATGAATTGATTTTTTTTCACAGGACACAACTGCCTACAGAGGGATTGTTACTCGCAAAGTGGGACAGGTGGTGACCCTAGTCATTCTGCGAATATCTGGACAGTTTAGTGGTATGGCACGGACCTCTCTAATACGCTGTTGTGTTCTGGCACAGCAGTAGCTCAGCATTAAAGACTGCAGTCAGAACGTGCCGACAGACAGTTGGGTTTCAGACTTCATACTCCAGACATTAATGCCAATGTGCAAACTGTTATTCTATCAAATTCTGCTTCTAAGAGATATGTTTACAGATTGTCCCTGAGTTTGGACCTTTGTCTCACTTATATTCATGGCTCTGTCCAGATATCTTGCTCACTCAGGTTGACAGGTATGGTCAGTCATGACTGCACACAGTCAGTGTCCCTCGCACTTGATCAGGGTTGACCTGTTTACATAGTGTCTTCCTTGCCCTCATGCCGTTTTCCACTTTGCAAATGTGTGCATTATATTCTCCTTCCTATTCGTGTCTGGACACGTGCGTCATGGGAAGGTATTTTACCCTGGGTGGTAGGTTATGCATGCCCACTTAGGGCTGGACAGTGTCATGGACCTCCACTGCATGTTCTGACTTGTGTCCAGATATCTACTGGATTGGACATCATGTCGTCATACCCATTCTACTATTTACACAAGTTGGTCATCCTGTGAGGGATATCCCAAAAATTGGTCAAGACGAAAACAAGTTAGATAACGAAGATTTTTGTGGCTTCACAAAAATGCGCAGGGGGTTTTACCTGCAGGGGATACATGGTTTGCAATCCTGACACTGCCTAGGGTGGCAATACCTACTACATATGCATAGGGTTCACTGTGTGTAGCTGTTTCTGCAACAAACCAGTGGACCAAGTATGGCTGGATTTGGTGGACGTTCTGGTATGGTGGCTGGTTGTGTGTTGTGGAGGGTATGCTGGGTAGGCTATTATGCATCCAGGTGTGTTGCATTTGTTATGGCCAGTTCCATCAGGACCCATTTGTGGGTATGTGATGGTGCCGTATCTATAAATTTGTCTTGCATATTTCCATATTCATATGTTTGTGGGATTGTGTTCTACACTATGGCCTGTCTGCTTGTCTTGCAGCTGTTTCTACATGAGGTTGTGTTTCTTTCCACTTCACCTGCTGCCCCCTCATACACCTCCGGTTCACCTTTTCTACATACAACACAAGTATCACCTTTGAGGAATTTACCATTAAACACACACCCCTCACAAGCGAATTACTCACACCCCAGAGAGCACTACTTTGGTTGTTGGCCCATGACACGGCCAGAGTTACACATTGACTACCCTACATGTGTTGGGTACCTTTGTGGTTGTGTGGACTACCCTGCCATGTTTGCTGTCCACATGCTATACCTCACGCACATAGGTACACGCCCTTACTTCACTTTCATTACTTGGTTGGTGTATCCAGGTACTACCCGTTCGACTGTGTCACCTTTTCCTATGTCCAAGCTATTCCTTACACATGTCCGACTGTTGTGGACATTGCCTCCCCACAATCAATGGTTGTGTTTCCACCTTTTCAATTGCCCACAGTGTGACATAGGGTTACCACCTGTCCCACTTTGCGAGGGACAGTCCCTCTTTGGGCAGTTGTGTCCTGACATGTAATTGTCAACATGGCAAATGTCCTGAAATTTTAGGACAAACATATTTCTTATATTTTATGTGATAGTTGCATTAAACAGTTAATTCTGTATCTAAAATACCTGACTGTTATGAGAAACAGACTAAGCAACTAAAATGCTACAGGAATACGCTTTTCTGTAGGCAAAACAGTTATGTTCTGTCCTTTATACTGGCCGTGGGTATGTGTCGGCCTGTACAGTCTGATGTCTGTACCAAACATGTCCCACTTTGGCCATTTGTGAGGGTGGCAACCCTACTGTGACAGTTGCGGTGAACACAGCATATTTTACAGGCCGACACATACCCAAGGTCAGTTCGGCAGATAGAACTTACAATTCTTGCCTATATCTAAGCTTATTCTTGTAGCATTTCGGTATCTTATTCTGTTTGTTATGACATTTATGTATTATACGTCCAGTGAAATATGTTTAATGCAACTACTGCATGACGTCTTCGGAGGAATTATGTCCTATATTCTCTGGACATTTGCCAGTTTTACATGTTTGTGTCAGGACACATCTGCCCACAGAGGGACTGTTGCTTGCAAAGTGGGACAGGTGGTAATCTTGGTCGACGGTACGGATCATACTGTTCCTTTTGGCCTACATGTGTCCGTGTTGTTATGGCTCATTTATATGCTCCTTCTGTTTCATTTACATGCGTATGCTATTTCCTATCACATTTGGTATGTGAAATACGGACATACCTTTTGTATGTGACTATTATATGGCTTGTGGGATATGATTCATACATACGGTCATTACCTATATCTACATTTCTCCTCGTGTATTTTGTTATGGACACATCTGCACAGCTATGTTCCCTCCCTCAAATTATGGGTCGGCTGGTGACCCTCTCCATTGGACTGGACGTACCTACTGGCGGCACGCTAACATCTGATACATTTCACTTCCACATGGTATAGCTATCTACACTACGTTGGACTACAGGCACATGGTTTTCCTGTCATTTGTTCATGGGTAGGGACCCGTTATTCCCTACTGTGCATTTGTGTTTGAGTCTTCATTTTCTGTTCGCAGGGACTCTGCTTTGCATACGTTTCAGTCTCCACGGACACTGATAGGTACAATTACTATTGCTGGTGGAATATAATATTCAGCAGTTTAGGTTGCTCCTCGGAAGCCGACATTGACACGCCTCCCTGTGCAACTTCGATATGCCCCTTGCACTCACGCACATTTCCTATGCATGTGGCTGTGGTGGCTGCGCACCTTCATTAATATGCATATGGCGCGACTACTCCACATCTACACCGCACGGCCGGCGCAAGCCTTAAGCCGTCCTTGCGCCGAGCTTCATGAATCTGGGGGACGCTATATCTAAGATGATTAGCCATTATGTAGAAACCGATGCCAAGAGATGAAGGGATTACTGCAAGAGGATTAATAATATTCTTAAATCCTGCTTTCAAAAAGAAAAGAAAAAAATACATAATAATGACTGGAAATAGAGGCATGTCAGACTTCGGTGAATTAGAACCTAAACAAAACTTTTAGTACTGGCTGACATTTAGAAAATTAAAAAAAAAATGTATCCCAAAATATATCCACCACTTGTTAAATATTTTTAATATAGAGTTCAAAGAATAGGCTAAAGCCAGGAGTTTACTCATTATTTTAAAATCATTCAACACAATTTAGAAAGGCTGGAATGAAAAGTAACATTTCCATATCAGAACTCTGTTATCTCCTGGAAAAGAATGGATTGGTATTTCAAGGTGAGGAGAAAACAGCTACGTCAGGATGAGGAGATTGTGTTTTGTTTATGAGTGAAGGTATAGGTGACCAGTAGATCGTCTGTCACACTGGTAAGTTGGAGATAATCTGCTTGGTGTTGTACTTTACTATGACCAGGAAAGAAAAACTGAGTCATTGGACAAAGTTCCTAGATTACTGATAAGTCTATAACCCCCTTCTTTCTCTATAGCCATAGAGACCAAAATGATGAGATCATGCAAAGGTTGCTGAAATGAGGTTTCTTCCAGAGGATAAAACCTTACTTTCCATGTTACAGTGATGATCTTGACAATTAGGAAGGACATAAAGGTACAGCCACTGTTCTTTTATGCTAAGTTGGTTTGAACAATTTTGAAAATGCCACCTTAGCACCTCGCATGGCATGTTATTGAACAAATGCAAGATGGAGGTCTCACAACAGACCAAGGACATGTTAGAGGCATAATAGTTCTTAAATTAGATGGAAAAAAGATGGGAATTCCACAGAATGAGCTGAGGATTTTTTTGTGAATAGAGAAGTCTGATCCACTCAGCTCATCTTCCTACCACTGAAGCTCTACCAGGACATATTTATTCTTTGTTGATCAAATTAGCACCACTAGGCTAGTGGCTTCTTTTCATTTGAGACCTAAGGTGGTATTAGTGCTACCAGGGGAAATCTGGCCTGGGTATCAGGAACTTCCCCTACTCTTTTTGATAGGTGCTTTGAGATCTTTTATATCCACCTGAGCTACCACCAATTCAAGCAAATGGGATCTCTGTTTAACATTTTATTCAAAGGGTGACACATTAAGAAGTACAGCACCCCCTTGTGCTGCACTGCAGTGCCAGCAATCCATCTGTCTGGTGTGGGAAGAGAATCCACAGCCTACTGCACCAAATTTGAGTGTGTTACCTGTTGTGCACTGATCACTAGCAAAGGATTAAAGGCTGACAAAACTGATAAATATGATGAATTTAAAATGATTTTGTGGCTTTCACTTTTTAAATATATTAATAATTATTGCCTGCAGATTATGTACAACCCATAATGCAGTTTGTATTTTATCAGTATGAATTAATCCAATTATATCCTTTCTGCTGTCTATAAAGCCAAGTAGCTCTACATGGCAAAGGGCCCAGTAATTGATAGTGTGTCAGGCTTTCTGCAATCTGTACTTTTGGCCAAAAGGATGAATGTGTTTACAGTACTTTGGCTCATGGATTTCGGGTTTGGAGGACATAGTAAAGATTAAACATGAGTCAGTGGCTCTCCAGGGGGGTATATGACAGTAAGAGCAAATTCTGCCTTCATAGAATAAACAGTGATATTTCATGTTCTGCAGAAGTCTCAGGACACAGTCTCCTCCCAGCATTCAATACATCTGTTTTATCAAACAAACGTGAAAGAAAACATCTGCCTGTTCCTTCTTAATTGAAAGAGATTGTGGCAGGCAGACATGTGGCATCCATCAACCTCACGCAAGAATCCTAGACAACTGATTTTCAGGGTGCTTAATTTTGTATGTAAAGTACATACATTCAGAACAATAAAAGGAAGGGAGACCATCCCAATATATAGCTGTTATCAGGACATTGCTACTATGACTATAAATAGAAGGAAAGCTTTTAGCAAAGTATGAAGCTGTGCCTAAAAGCAACATTCCAGTGGACTTAAAGCATCCTGCTACACAGATGATTGTGTGTAGTATAAAAAATGTCAGTTGCCACTTCCTGAAACAGGCTCATTGTACATACAGACACATCTACTGAGATCACACATATTAATTTAACAAGAAATTTTGCAGCAGTTGTGAACATAACTCTGTAGTGGAAATTAACACTTCAGTGAAACTATTAATGAAATCATCTGTGTACCATGTTTCAAACATGTAAGGCTATTTCCGTGCAATACTGAATGAAGAATGGGAGAACAAGATGGACAGAATGAGTAGGACAGTCCTGGGCAATAATGCAGCACTGACTTATGTGTGTGGAAGGTACAGGATGCTTCTTATTCTGGTACTGGACCTTGATGTGATCCAAACAGGATGCTGCAATGACTAGGCTAGGCCCTGTTATGAAGGATATTAACTGTGTAATCCATCATGGGACACAATGTAGCAATAATTCTCTAGTTTGAGGACTCTTTGGAGG
Organism: Protopterus annectens; assembly: GCF_019279795.1. Taxonomy (NCBI): domain Eukaryota; kingdom Metazoa; phylum Chordata; order Ceratodontiformes; family Protopteridae; genus Protopterus; species Protopterus annectens. The sequence continues at coordinate 868,536,112 of NC_056726.1, forward strand.
TGCATACTGTTTTCTAGCCATTAATGGACAAAACACAAAGGATGGGCCATTTCAGAGTAGAATGGGGTTACACTGGGCTGAGGATAGAGTGGGGTCCTGGCAGCATTCTGGCTGCTTATCAGATTGTCTAATGAAAGGAGCCACACCCTGTTCTGGTAACCTGATGACAGGTACCTGCTGGTCAACCACATCTGTCATGAACTCCAGGAGCTGCATGATGGCAGCAATGCAATGGGACTTTGAACTGCAAGTTGCATCCCACACCTCCTGTAATAATGATAGCTTGAGTGTAGCAGGAGATTGAGCCAGGCCACCTGACTGGAAGATGTTGAAGCCAACCTGCTGAGGCACCCCCAGCCATGACATCTATCTACCACATCTGCAGCCACAAGAGTAAAGAATGGCTGAGGATAATGCACCATGGCTCCTTGACTTTATGACCTACAGGTGAAAGACATAATATTAAAGATAATGTTAATGAAGATGTCCTAGAAATGGTTCAGGAAGCATAGTACAAGATAGTAGGCAATTTGCAAACTAATTAGATTATGCCACAAGTTGTGGCTGTCTGTTACAGCAGCATTCAATCAGTGCTATTGCTTGTGGCAGCAGATATAAGTGTTGGGCTGGAATACAGATGGTCTTGAGCTCTAGTACAGTATGCAACCTTTGTTTTACTGTTGTGACATTGCAGTTTATAGCAATGAATTGAAACATGAACAGCTCTTATTGCAACTTTCTTGTGGCAACAGGTGTTAATGTAGGACTGCCGTGCACATGGCCCTGGGTTCAAATACAGCTTATTACATATACTTTTACTGTTGTTCCACTTTCCATTATACTCACTCTCACTTATAACACTTCACATAATATAGCTGATATTAATTATATGAATGAGGGCTGAGACACTAATATTGTGTCAGTTATTTCTTTATTTTTCTATGTAGTATCACATTTATTATCAAATGTATGACTGTGGGTATACTGTGTACTATATTCCTGTAAGGATATTTCTGGTCTCTAGACTGCCATGACCGTCACATTTGTCAAACACACATACACAGCTGCCTGTACATCAAATAACCTTGAAATTGCATTGCTTCTGACTGTGGCACACTGCTAACCATTGTGCACCCGGAGCACTGTGTTTGCATGATGGTGTGCAGTGTGAAACATTTTCAAACAGTGTGCACATTTCCAGTAAATATGATAGCTGAAATTGGCAGGAAACCATCATTCTCCATTGCTCTTGATCCATGATAGACATGGGAAGCGTTTGTGGAGAGGATGTATTATTTAGGGATTAAAGATTTGGTGTCCAGTAGTCCAAGATTTTTGTTGGACTCCTAGTGAAACACTACAATGCCAGGTTGCTGCAGGGGGACTATTTATTTTATTTATTTAACATTTGTTAACCGGGAAAGTCCAGTTTTCAGTGGAGGCCTGGGAAGAAATGCTCCAGATGCCTATCTTTATAATGTGGGAGGAAAGTGGAGGACCCAGAAGAAACTCACAGAAATGCAGGGAGGACATGCAGACTCCACACAGAAGGCACCCCAGCTGAGAATTGAACCAGAGAACCTTTTGCTGTGAGGTGACAATGCTACTGCTGCACAACTGCACTGTCCAACTATTCTGGATCCCAGTATAAGTCAGAGGCTTGGGATAGCTTGGCACAGGCTGTGACCAGTGCCATTGGTATCCACCACACTGGAGAATAATGTAGGCAGTACTACAATGACTTTCAGAGGAAGACATTAGGACAGAGGACATCCCACATGTGTAAGTATCAACTACAGAAAGTACCTGTAAGGCTTAAAAGCTGAATATAGGCAAGACTGGTATTCATAATGGTATTCTGTTCTGTTTTTTTTCACAGCTACAATGGAGAGACAGTGCAATATTAAGACCCATGCCACTAGATTGGTGAGGATGAGGGAGGCATGTGGTATGTATGCAGTAGAAGAGTAGTGTTGTTGTAGCATTAAAAGTTAAAGATAGCTTTTTTGGTATGTTATACAGTTGTATCAAACTGAGCATGCATGTCTTAACTGTAAAAGCAAGTATGCATGCATTGGTTGGTAGCACAAAGATAACTTGGTTGGTATTTTATTCAGTTGTATCAAATTGAACATGCACATTTGAACTGTAAAAGCAAGTATGCATCATTAGTCTGTAGCACAAACCAAGACTACAATATTAGACTTTAGTCAGAGGTGGTGGGTTCAAATATCACATTTCCCAACTATACAATAACTGTTAATTCTTCAATTATGTGTAACATAAAGGTTTAAAGTAAAAGCTCTATATCAGTGGGGCACATGCCCTGCTATAAGCTGTAGTCTGGATAACTGGAACACTCCTATGTGCAATATATGTACATGTAAAGGAGTACTTGCTACAATCTGTAGTATAGTGTCCATCTGTTAGAAGCTGCTAATCTTAAAAGTAATATGATATCTGTCAGGGGGTGGTAGTCTCGAAATTAAAGGTTAAGACAATAGAGTTAAATAATTATTTTAATGCATTGTGTGTAACACATGAAGGTACTAATCTTATCTCTTTTTTTTGTCTCACCCCCAAACGTTATCTCTTTTTTCTTTTCTTATTGTTGTTGTATTTTTATTATGCATCATCAAAATCTGTCCATGTCATCCATGTGTACTACATCATGAAATGCTCCACAGCACACTGGGGTAGACCTGCCCCACAGGATTCACCTGCCCACACTCCACCTGCCCCAGCACCATTGCACAGCACATCTGTCAGCACCACCTCTGCTGCACCTGCACTACCTGCCACCTCGGGTAGTTCTACCTAGAGGATAGGCCAGCAGTTCCCTCCAGGAGGAGTGGCAGGGGTGGTCAGTTTATCACCCACTCTGAACTGCCAGGGATGGTGCATAGAGTTCTGCACAGCACTGCTGGTGCACAACTATGCCAGAAAAAGGGGCTGATCTCCCTTATTTTATATAGGACCAGTAGCAGGAGGAGACTTCAAATGCTCCAGCCAGTGGCGGAGTGAGGTGACTGTGATAATAGTCCTGTGGGTGAGGACTCGATTCTCACTGTCAACCAGCTTGATGTGCATGAGTCCTGAATGTTCCCTTGTGTCCATCACCATCCCTGTGTCTTGTCTTGTTTTCCTTGTCTATCTACAATTGCTTCCATACCTATCCATATTACCAGACTGAGATATACCTACTTCCTGTCCACAACATTCCTTTCTCTTGCTCTCTCCATTTCACGCACATGTCTTCTTGACACACTTGTGTCAATCCAATTGGCTATACAATATGAGTGTGTTGTGGTCACCCTCCTGTCTGGAGGTGACAGTCCAAATTCAACTAATATTCTGCATATATTATCAGCTTTTACTGTTAAAGACATGGATAGCTATGATACTTTCCTACCTCCCTCCTGTACATTCCTTTATTGCTTTCCATTTGTTCTTCCCCCTGCTTGCTACCCATTTCACCACTCTCCTATCTTCCCCATTTCTTTTCTTTAATGCATTATTGCTTGATGGTGCACATCATGCACCAACGAGCAGCAATGGTAATACAAAAGTAGTTAAAAGTAAGTCTAGATATATTAC
>NC_056726.1:868540208-868559911 GCF_019279795.1 Protopterus annectens
GGCCCTAAAACAGAGGTAGCTAACTTCAAGGCACCCATGCAAATGGAGATCAGTTGCATGACCACCGAATCATACTCCATTGCACTATACAAACACGTACACAAATACATGGATCTTGCCATACCCAATAGAACCAAGATGCTCTCCTCCAAAACAAGAAGCCAATCTGGTGGTACACTGCCATAAACAAACTCTACAAGAGAAGGTGGAAATTGATACTGAATAAGCTGAAGTCCCAAGACTAGAAAACCCCCCTTATCAGCCTCAACAAAAAGTCAAGATCCCTCATCACATCCTCTAAAGCTAGCTATGAAAACAGAATTGCAGCAAAGACAACCACAAGACCTTTTATAATTATGTAAAGAATCTCCACGGCAATGCCCAGATTTGCTCTGAGCTACTGCACAATGGTACCTCTTATACCAAGCCAATAGATATTACCAATATATGACCGACAGATTCAGTGCCAACTTTACCTCTCTCTCCCCCAAGGGACTAGTCACAATACCAGTAGATTGCTAGGCACCCAGTATTACTGCTGTACAGGTTAAAACAACACTGTCCAAGGCCAAAAATACAGCTTCTATGGGACCTGACAATATCCCTGGCTGTGTTCTACATGAACTACAAAGTGTACTGGCACCTCACCTGTTTGCTCTCTTCAATCACAGCCTTACCTCAGGCTTTGTCCCTACCAAATGGCACACTGCTACAGTCATCCCTCTCCACAAAGAAGGAGCAACTACAGACCCTGGGAACTATCGCCTCATTAGCCTGATGAATTTGATATGCAAAGCTATGGAATGCATAATCATGGACCTAATAAATAAGGATATAGGAAATCTCCAAACTGTGGATCCCACACAGTTTGATTTTGTGAAGGGTAGATCATTCCTGCTCAACTTTGTCAACTTCTTTGAGTCAGTCACCAGAGCTGTGGATGAAGGCAAAGTGGTTCATACAGCCTACTTTGATCTGGCCAAGGCCTTTGATACCATTCCCCACTCAGGAATCATAGAAAAACTCACTAAGCCAGGCATCAACCCCTATATCACTAGGTGGGTTGCAAACTGGCTTACAGGTAGAATCCACAGTGTGAAAGTAGCTGACTCCAAGTCAGACTGCCTACCAGTCATGAGTGGAGTCCCATAGGGTTCGGTCCAGGGTCCTCTCCTGTTTGGCATCTACTTCTCTGAAGTCCATGCCAACATAAAGGGACTCTGGCTGACAAAGTTCGCAGACGATTGCAATTTGGAAGCTATTATTAACTCCCTGAGTGATGTTGACTTCCTACAGAAAGGCCTCACTGAGAGCAACGAATGGTGTCAGAACCATGGCCTTAAGCTCAATGCCAAAAAATGTGTTGTCATCCCCTTTGGCAAAAACTGTCCACTCAACACAGAAGCTGTTATAAGAGATCTGGGAAAACAGGTTGACAGCAACCTCTCTTTTGATCACCACATTGTCACTATGGTCAGAAAGTTCTTCTATGTGGCATCATTACTAAAGGTTTTGCATCCAGGAAGAAAGAGGTCATTGTCTCCCTCTACTCTTCCCTCATTAGGCCAATCATCAAGTACAATGCTCCATTTGGCATGTACCTCACTAAACATCTGCAACAACTGGAGAGGCTGCAAAGGTACCACACAAAGAGGATGCGAGGCTTTAAACATTTGTCCCGTATGGACAGACTAAAAAAACTCCAACTATTTTCTGTCTCATATCACCTACTTAGAGTCGATCTCTGCTTGTCTTACAAAGCCATGTCTGACCCAGCTCTGTTAAAAATGCTACATATAAAGAAATCCCAATCCCCCAGCACCACACACTCCAGAGATCTCAACCTCATTACCACAATCAACAGAACATGCTGGATGGATGGGTTCATAACCCAGAGACTGCCCATGCTATGGAATAGACTTCCCATACATGTCAAGCAAAGCACCTCACTGGCCTTCTTCAAGAGAAATCTTGATGAATGGATGGGAAATAGAATATTCACCCCAGGGATCACTCCAGTGGCTTTACTCGACAGAGGCACTGGGAACTAAGGTTGGGTGGCATGATGCCAGGGTACTCTTATCGACTTGACTTGTAAAGGCTCCAGGACCATTAGCCTAGTACACACATATGAACTTATGAACAAGCCTGGCCAAGTGATAGTGTAGCAGACTTTGTATCAGCATGTTGTTTCAGTCAGGTATGATACCTGATGCTGGCATGTGTGTCACTACACTCACTGTGGCCAATTTGGCAACAATATCACATAAATGGGCATTGTTAAGGGACACAGATCACATATAGGTTGCAAAGATCTGGATATTCCATAGACATTTGTACAGAGTACTGTTACAGCTTGCACACTGGCTTAAGATGCTGCAGTGGAGTGTTTCTCCCCGGGCCTCCGCTGAAAACAGGATCTGTGGAACCTAGTCGGACTTTCCCGGTCAACAAATGTTAAATAAAAATAAATAAATGTGCAGCAGATGCTGTTACCATACTATATAAAGTAATGCCATCTGAAGGTAGTAAACAGGTGTGGATGGTACACACATCAAAATGGTATCAGCCAAACAGGATATGATCTTCACCCCAACACACACACACAAAGTTTCTAGTATTGAGTTTAGAACCTCTACTTACCTGGTTATTATTACTTTAGTGTTACGCAGTTATCAGATGCACAATGGACTTTACATGATTTCACCTGGTAATTCTAAGTTGAATGACATGAGCAGGCCTAGTAAAGTAGGGTGATGGGAAGTTTACAGGATGGTACACAATTCAAAATGGTATAACCCACAAAGTATATGATTCTCACACAAACACAGTTTCCAGTATTGAGATTAGATCCCCTCCATATCTAGTTATTTCTACTACAGTGTTATGCAGTTAACAGATGCACCATGGAGCTTACATCATTTCACCTTGTCCCAAGGAACTTCTAAGGTGAATGAAATCAGCAGGCCTAGTAAAGTACGGTGAGTGTAGGTTTACGGGGAGGTAGACAACTCAGAAAGGTACAACCCACACAGTATATGATTCACACACACACACACACACACACACACACACACACACACACACACACACACTTGCCAGTGTTAAGATTAGAACCCCTGCCAATCTACTTATTTGTAGCATAGTATTACACAGTTATCACACACTCTACAGAGCTTACTGGGCTGATGATTGGCCAAAGGTGCTGATAACTGCACAACTGAGGTAAACTGTTACAGGTGCCAGAAAGTCTGCCTTCAGTTTTTCCCTTAGATCTTGCTGGTTCTTTATCTCCTGCACTTCAAATAGCCTAATAGCTTTGCACTTCAACAGGTTTTTGTATCAATTATTCTAGCACACCTGAGAGCCATCAGCAGTAGTCGTTCCTCATGGAATTTGTTCAGTACTTAGTAGTTATGACCACCCCTCCTGGCATGCTTAAAGTGCAATTCTCTGTGCTTTTGCCCATTAACCTGGTGCACTTGGGCATTCTGAGGCTCTGTTGGAACTGCCTCATGTACACAGATAACCTTCTGCTCTTAACTCCCAACACTCAGACTTGTGAGAGATACCCCTATATCACCAAATTGGAAGATATGTATTCTCCAGCGAAGACTGGACTAACTGGTCAAGAGGGGAAGAGTCAACACCTGCACCGCACCACATGGAACACATACCCCTCAAGAACACCCACTATCACCGCTTTGACATACAAACAAAAACCACACACCCACCTTCACAGAGGCACTCAATAGACATTTACCCAAACAGCAGAGACCACCAAGATAGACACCCCCTCTCAACCACCACAACACAGCACAAACCACAGGACACATATTTCAACTACACAGTGTACCCCCCAAGCTAACCCCCTAAGGCTAACCATCTTGCCTAATACAGTAATCATAGGTGACTCAATAGTGAGGCACACAGATGTCTCACTCACTAGGTTGAACATGGAGGAGGTAACAGCTGTCTATCAGGTGCTAAAATCCAACACATAACACACCCAGTCAGGTCAATCCACAACAACTATAAGTATCACTCTGTCATTGTCCATGTGTGTGTGAATGACCTGAGATGCACCTCCCTGGACTTCATGAAAAGAGATATGGTGGAACTCTCAGATTATGTGGGGCAGGCAGGTGTGCCAGTAGCCCTGAGCAGTATACTACTGTAACCCAGAATGATACTGCAGCACAAACAACAAATGATTAACTTCAACAATTGGCTTAAGTGTCTGGTGTCAGTCTCATGGGATCCAGTATCGGTCTGCTTGGAATGACATGATTGACGGACTGCAATGGCTTGCCAGAGATGGCCTGCATCTGTAAACCCTGGGTTTCCAGCTACTGGCTAAGTGTCTTGCCAGCCCTATAGTGCCTTTTTAGGTGGTGTTCCAAATCAAATTACCACCGTAGCAGCTATACATATATGCAATCTGAGGGTCCTGCTGTTCAACTCTAGACATCTACATCTCGAGATGCAGCCACTCAAAGCACTCCTCAAAATGAAGAACACTGACATTTGTGCTGTAACAGAGACCTGGTTTACAGCAGCAGACAGCACCCCTGCACTACCAGGCTATAACGCATTCCACACCTGTCAGCCCAAAAACATGGACCACAGCTCCAAAGGCAGTGGTGTCTCCATATTAATAAAGGATATGCACACCTCCAGAGTAGTATCTCAGCATAATGCATCTGAGATACGTCAGGTACAACTGACATTGGGTAATACTGCAATCCAGCTTATAGCCTACTATAGGTCCCTTTCCATGTCCCTAGACTCTCAATCCACATTCATCAACACCCTGGAATCTATTAAGGTCCATCCCAACACTCTCATACTAGGTGAGTTCAACTACCCCTCCATCAACTGGGAAAGATAATCAAGCACCAATACACTGGCCCAACACTTCCTGGAATTCATCAATTCCAATACCCTGGACCAGCCCATTCTGACACCCAGTAGAAGAAGCAACATCCTTGGCCTGTGTTGATCACTAACATATGGGACCATTGCTTGACAACAGTAGTCAACCCCTACCTGGTCAGATCCAAACATATAATAATTGCCATGGAAATCCACATCTCATTCACACCTCCCGCAAAGGTAGCCACCTTGAAAAACTTCTCCAAAGCTGACTTTGGACTCCTAAAAACAGAGGTGGCTAACTTCACAGCACCCATGCCAAGGGAAAATATTTGCATGACTGCCGAGTCATACACAAATGCACTGTACAAACATGTACATCAATGCATGGAACTAGCCATACCCAACAGAACCATGACACTCTCCTTCAAAAACTGGAAGCAAATCTAGTGGTCCCCTGCCATTAATAACCTGTACAACAGAAGGAAGAAACTGTGGCAGAAAAAGGTGGAATTCCAAGAGTGGTGAAACTCCCTTATTAGCCTTAACAACAAGTTAAGATCCCTCATGAAATCATCTAAAACCAGCTATGATGACAGAATTGCAGCAGACACTGACAACAATCACAAATCCTGTGAGTTTTATATCAAGAACCTCCATGGCAATACCCAGAAGTGCTCTGATTTACTGCACAATGCTACCTCCTACACTGAGCCAACAGATATTGCCAACATTCTTGCCAACACATTCAGTGCCAGCTTTACCCCTCCCCCCAGGGAGCAATCAGAATACCAGAAGAATGCCAGGCACCCAGGATTACTGCCTCTCAGGATACATCTGCATTGTCCATGGGCAAGAATACAGCTTCCATGGAACCAAAATCATGCCTGGCTGTGTTCTACATGAACTACAAAGATACCTTGCACCACATCCGTGTGCCCTGTTCACTCACAGCGTCACCTCAGGCTTTGTCCCTCCCAAATGGCACACTGCTACAGTCATCCCTCTCCATAAAGGTGTGGCAACTGCAGACCCTGAGAATTATCAGCACATTAGCCTGACAAGCCTGGTATGTACAGTTATGGAGCACACCATCAGGGACCTGATCAACAAACATATAGGTAATCTCCTAACTCTGGACCCCACACAGTTTGGCATTGTGAAAGGGAGATAATGCCTGCTCAACCTGGTTGACTTCTTTGAGTCAGTCACCAGGACTGTGTATGACATTAAGGCACTGCATACAGCCAACATCAATCTGGCCAAGGCTCTTTATACCATTCCTCAGTTAGGAATTATTTATGAACCCACCAAACTAGGCATCAACCCCTATATCACTAGGGGGGTTGCAAATTGGCTCACAGAACACACAGTGTGAAAGTAGCAATCTCCAAGTCAGACTGCCATCACAAGTGGAGTCCCACAGGGATCACTCCTAGGTACTTTCCTGTTCAGCATCTACTTCTCAAGAGTCCATGCCAACACTAAGGAACTCTGGCTGGCCAACTTCACAGACAACTGCAAGCTGGAAGCCATCATTAACTCCACAAGTAATGCAGACATCCTACAGAAAGGCCTCACTGAGACCACCGACAGGTGTGAAAATCATGGCCTGATGCTTAACACCACAAAATGCATCATCAGCCCCTTTGGTAAAATCTCAGTTCCCACTAAGTACCACATCAATGGGAGTCCACTGAACACTGTAGGTATTATAAGAGATCTGGGGACACAGGTTGACAGCAACCTCTCCTTTAACCACCACATTGCCACTGTGGTCAGGAAATCCTTCTATGTAGAACATCTCATTACCATGGATTTTGCATCCAGGAAAAAAGAGGTCATCATTTCTGTGAACTCTTCCCTCATTAGACCAATCATCAAGTATAATGGCTCATTTGGCATGTACCTCACTAGACACCTGCAACAGCTGGAGAAGTCAAGAAGTACCTCACAATGAGGATCCTATGCTTTAAACACATGTCCTACACAGACAGACTCAAAAGACTACAGCTATTCTCTGTCTCATATTACCTACTTAGAGGCAATCTCTGCTTGACTTGCAAAGCCATGACTGACCCAGATCTTTTACGAATGCTACATCTAAAGACATCCCAATCTCTCTGAATCCACACTCTGCAGGGACCTCAACCTCATTACCACAATCAACACAACATGCTGGAGGGACAGGTTCCTCACCCAGAGACTACACATGCCCTGGAATAGACTTCCCATACATGTCAAGCAAAGCACCTAGATGACCCTTTTCCAGAGAGATCTTGATGAGTGGATGGGTAATAGAAGGCTCCCCCAGGAATCACTCCATTGGTTCTACTTGATGGAGGCACTGGGAACTAACGTTGGGTGGCACAATGGCAGGGCACTTCTATGGGCTAGGCTTGTAATGGCTCCAGAACAATTAGCCTAGTACACACCTATGAAACTATAAGGGGATTGACATCAGCATGATTGATAAAGTAGGCCAGTGAGTGGGTAACCTATCAAAAGACTTCTTTTTGCAAACATACACACTTTCACACACACACACACACACACACACACACACACACACACACACACACACACACACACACACACACACACACACATTTGCCAGATCTTAGAGGAGAACCCTGCCTATCTAGTTATTTGTACTGTAGTGTTACACAGTTATCGCATGTGCTACAGAGCCTACTGGGCTAACAGCTGGCCAAAAGTGCTGATAAAGGGAATGACATCAGCATGACTGATAAAGTAGGCCAGTGGGTGCAAAACTTATCAAAATACTTCTTACTACAAACATACACACTTTCACACGTACACATTTACTAGATCTGAGAGTATAACTCCTGCTTATCGTGTTAATTTATTACAGTGTTACACAGTTATTGCACATGCTACAGAGCTTACTGGGCTGACAGCTGGCCAAAGATGCTAAGGGGAATGACATTAGCAGGAGTGATAAAGTAGGCCAGTGGGTGGAAAACTTATCAAAATACTTCTTCCTACAAACATACACACACATTTGCCAGATCTGAGAGTAGAACACACACACATTTGCCAGATCTGAGAATAGAACCCCTGCCTAACTAGTTATTTATGTTACAATGTTACAAAGTTATCACATGGACTACAGAGCTTACTGGGCTGACAACTGGCCAAATGTGCTGAAAAGGGGAATGACATCAGCAGGAGTGATAAAGTAGGGCAGTGGGTGGGAGACTTATCAAAATACTTCTTCTTACAAAGATACACACACACTCATTTTCCAGATCTGAGATTAGAACCCTGGTTTAGCTAATGATTTATACCATAGTGTTATGCAGATGTCAAAGCTTACTGGGTATGACAACTGGCCAAAGGTACCAATAAGGGAAATGACATCAGCAGGACTGATAAAGTGGGGCAATGGGAAGTATTGTGGGTAGGAATGGCCTAAAACTGTTTCACCTACAAACAAACACACACTCCCCCACATACACAACTGTCACACATGCACACAGTTGCCAGTAGGGAGAGTAGAACCCCTACCGATATAGCTATTTATGTTATAGTGTTACACAGTTATCGTACATGCTGCAAAGGTTATAGGGGTGATTGGTGTACAATGGTACTTCTAAGGTGAATGAAAGCAGAAGATCTTGTAAAAAAGAGCAATGTGAAGTGTACTGAGTGGGAAGAGTCTCCTAATACTTGGACCTATGGAGACACACATACACACACACACACACACACACACACACACACACACACACACACACACACACACACACACACAATCACACACACAGGCAGGTGATGTCATATTATAAAGTCTGCCTCAGTACTATTACACAATGGGACTCGCCTTTTATGCTGGCGTGTGCAACTGTTTACAACTGGTATGCCACTGTCTACAGCAGGGCATCACTGTATGCCATTCAGGGTATCCATGTCTGTGACTCACTCTGTGTCCCCCTGTGTCTCTCTCTATATCACTGTCTGTCTCTCAGTTCTCCACATCTATGTGTGTGTATGCTTGACATATGTTATCTGTTGCCCATATATATATATATATATATATATATATATATATATATATATATATATATATATATATATGTGTGTGTGTGTGTGTGTGTGTGTGCGTGTGTGTGTGTGTGTGTGTGTGTGTGTGTGTGTGTGTGTGTGGTGTGTGTGTGTGTGTGTGTGTGTGTGTGTGTGTGTGTGTGTGTGTGTGTGTGTGTGTGTGTGTGTGTGTATGTCTCACACAATAGATGCAGATATATCACATATGGGCCACCTACAGCTAGCTGTGGGTAATCCTGTCTGATGTGTGTATGTGAGGACAATTGAGGTGTACATAGCTATCTGTATGCACGGACATATATACACAATACAGTCATATATTCCAATGTGGGTTACAAACATATTATGTTATTCTCTAGGTGTAGGAGCATGCCCAGTGTGACCTTCATTAGTTAGAGTGAGACTCCCTTCCAGAGATAGGTGTACTCCAGTCCAGTTTTTTTTTGTGCTACAGCCATACCTCTGAGGAGTGCACAGGACTTTTCTCAGGGTAGTTGTTTTGTTGAGCAGACATTTTCTGACATATCTGTAGTCTGAAACTGCAATGTATTGTATCATTACCTATTGCCAGACATCCTCAGATCATCACAGTGCTTTACCAGAGGAATACTAGTTGTATGATGCATAGACCAATATTATGAAGGCAGCTATGTAAATTCTTGCCCAACAAGGCCATTTGTGAGGTGTGGCTACAGCCAGTGTAGTAATGACACACCGCTGTGTAAACAGTCCAGCAACCTGGTGATATACTGGCTGGGGATCTCCTGCTTGTGTGGTTATCTTTCTAACCTGAGATGTCATATCCTTGTGTGTGCATACTTCTGACCTGTACATTTTTTGGCAGGATGTCCAGGTGTTTGGCTAGAGGTTTCATCCTTTCTACATAAACTTGTGTATTTATGGCAAGTTAGTTACATATAATTGAAGTTTGATGTTACAAAATAATGCAGACATTACTGCTTCAGAATACATAGCTTTCAGACAATTCCTGCTACTGCAAACCTCTCACCCTACCAACTTTCTTAGTATGTAAGGGTGATATTTACAACAGATGCCTATCATTGTGCTTTTATTCCACTTTTATTTCTGCCCTTATCCAGACATCTTGCTGTCAGAAGTTGGGAGTTATGGATGTGGGTACAGAGTTCATTCAGCTGTGCAGGCATGTCCATTATTTGTAAAAGCAAACATAAAAAAAAGGATTATTGAGAATGACCACTGGCAACAGCACCACAAATCACTTATATTCACAAAAGCCTTGGCACCTCTGCTACACATCCTTCAAGATGTCACTAATGTGTGCAGTATATTCCACCAAGCATTATGACTTCCAGGTATGTCAGTGGCAGAGCAGTGGGTGTCACTGACATGCATAACAGTTGGCACTGTAGTTATCTGCAATGGCCCTGTCAAAGGTAGCACTGTATCTAGGGCAGTACGAGACGACTGCCAGGAGAACATGCTTCCCAGATCGATACAGTATTAACCACACATACACATAGCTCATTGACCCTTGAATATTGTGGACAGGCAACATGTTTTCATGTGTATTGGTACAAGCCTACCAATGTGTACTATGCTATTTCCCTGCAAACATGTTCCTGCATTTATGTGGGTATATATGGGGGGCCACACCTGTCAACTGTACACATTTGCACAGACTGTGCTGATATTTGCTTTACATTTTGGTTATGTTTACCATACTATTGTGCCCTGTCTTGGGGACTAGAGGCATATCAGTAAAGAGCCCAGGTCAGATTGTACTGGCACACATTTGAGTTACAGACTTCTTACCCTTCATAGCCTTACTGCACATGTGGCTTCTGCTGTGTTATCACTATATGGGTCTGTAGGGGTTAATTAAACATTCCCACCATTTGCGTGCCTTTACCAGACATTTCTCTGTGGTTTTCTACAGCTGACTTGCTGTATGGGTGTGAGAGGTGGTTATGGGACCTCCACCCTGACATCCATGCCTGTGACCTATGACCCCCCCCCAGTTAGTTGGCCCCCCTCACATACACTGCAGTAGGATTTGCCACCTGGGATACTATTGCATAGTATGTGGAGGCCAGCTTTGGCCAGACATTTCCTGGTGTCCCACATAGCTGTCAGTTGTCTGCTTTCCCAGTAGGCCACCCCATTCCCTTGCATGCATGCAGCATTACCATAGATATGCTAGCAGAATATACTATTCCATTCATTTATTGTTAAGAAGACTGACTTACCTTCTGCTTGCAGCAGTTGTGAGGACGGTGCTTGAGGGCCACCTATGTTGGATGCACACAGTACACTGCCTATACATGGTAAGTTAGAGGTAATGTCGTGTGTGTCATAAATTTTACTGTGTGTGCGAGTCTGAGAGAGGTGTTAGTTCCTGGGGTCCCTACAGTGTCAGTGTGTGTGCTATGCATTGACTCTTTGCCAAGCCCTGAGCATAATGGGCATGCCCCAGTCTGCCTACAGGAACAGGCTCAGGGGCCTCCTGTGAGTCCCTCTGTGTCTGTGGGGACATGGCAATGGTGATGAGCTGTGTGGCCCTTCACCATGCTGTTCCTGCTGCAGCTGTTTCTGCAGGATCATATTATATAGCATATCACATACTATTAACATCTCTGCACATGTGGCTTTACAGTACTGCAAGGGTCCACCAGAAATGTCAAAGCAGTGGAACCGTGACTTGAGCATCCCAAACACATGCTCTGTATTGATCCTGGTGTGTGTGTGTGCCTCATTATGGTGTTCTTGTGTGGGTGTGTGTGCATGTCTGATGGTTGTCATCATCCATGGCTCCAGTGCATAGCCAGCATCCCCCATCAGATGGCCATACAGGATGCCCCCACTGACAAATGCCTGGTACAGCTGACAAATGTCAGATGTGGGAGTCATGATAGATTCCAGGGCTGCCAGCACACACATTCATGATAATGCCATGGGTGTTGCACATGACCTGGCAGTTGACAGAGTGAAATCCTTTGCAGTTTATGTAGACCCTACCCTGTTCACCAGGTGGTGCTTTGATGTGGATGTCCGTTCAGTCTATGGCACCCAGTACCTCTGGGTATTCTGTTATATTGTGGAAGAGACGCATATTGCTGGTCCTCTCCTAACAGGTGTAGGGGAAGTAAATGTGCTCACCAGCATGTGGTAGCATGGCATCCAGGAACTGGTGGAGTACCCTGGATGCATATGCCTGTGAGACCCCCATAATGTCCCCAGTAGGTCTTTGGAAAGCACCTGTAGCTTAAATTCTTAATTCTACACATATCTTCATATCCACTGGGATGGGTTTCCCTCTGTTGGTTCTAGCTCTGAGTTGAGGCTGGCACAGCTCAGTGATTTGCTGAAGTATTTCTCTGTCCACCCTGTAGTGCTGTACTATCTCCAGATCATGTAGCCCCTGGTAAGTTACCCTGGGTCTGAACACTCTTCTCCTCCTGCTTGGTCTGTGGTGGTTGTCAGCATTATCCTCCACTCTACCATCAGCCTCTAGCACATACTGATAGATCAAAGCAATGGCAGTCCCTAACATTTTTCCAGTTAAAATTCCCCCACATGTATACACCGATGGTGCAGAGTTTGTGGGAATAAACAGACTGTAAAATGTTTCCATACTTTATACTGTTGTGCTGCAGATACTGCCTATATGATTGGCTGACTATGATACATTCCAACTGCCACCTATATTACCTCATGACTTTGATTTGGCCACCGTGAGTGTTAGAGGCATTACTGGTAATATGTACATGATTGCCTTTATTCTGCTGTTGCCCTTTTTTTAATTATTTTTTACTTACACTTCCTCCCATTTTCAGCTATGCAGCTACCTGCCAGCTGTATTATTGTGTACTTTGAATGGCCCATTTTGAGTTGCAAGAGTCCCATGTTAGTGATTTCTACTTTATTTCTCTTTTATTGTGCTGTTGCCCTTTCTTTCTTTTTTTACATCTCCTCCCATTTTCAGCTATGCAGCCACCTGCCAGCTGTATTATTGTGTGCTTTGAATGGCCAATTTTGGGTTCCAAGAGTCCATATTAGTGATTTATACTTCATTTCTCCTTTATTGTGCTGTTGCCCCTTCTTTCTTTTTTTTTTTTTTTTGGTTACATCTCCTCCCATTTTCAGCTATGCAGCCATCTGCCAGCTGTATTACTGAGTGCTTTCAATGGCCGATTTTGGGTTCCAAGAGTCCATATTAATGATTTATACTTCATTTCTCCTTTATTGTGCTGTTGCCCCTTCTTTCTTTTTTTTTTTTTTTTTGGTTACATCTCCTCCCATTTTCAGCTATGCAGCCATCTGCCAGCTGTATTATTGAGTGCTTTCAATGGCCCATTGTGAGTTGCAGAATCCCATATTACTGATTTGTACTGCATTTCCCTTATTCTACTATTTCCTTTTTTTTCTTATATCCTTCCTGTTTAAGCCCCGGGGTGCACCGCGCAAACCCATTTAGCTATTGCAAACAATGCTAAGAAGAAAAGGCCCTCCCCTGGATGCAAACACACTTACTGTTTTTGTACTTATGTAAGCACAGCTAAGTTATTGGGGACACCCCCCCCACTTAGCTGTGCTTACCTAAGCACAAACCCTGGCAACGGATCTTCAATGTGCTTACAGCAAGCATGACACACACACTTTTCATGTTAGTTGCTCTTCCTGCCTACACAATGATGTTACAGCACCTACATGGTTAGGTGCAATGTGACACTTAGAAGAATTTTGTGATTCAGTATAAGTCCCCTCATTAACATACCCCACTGCCTTAATCCATAGTTACTGCACTACACAATTGTCTTCCCCCTTAGCAGCCACTGTTCCCTGACATTGTTTTGATTCTGCTTGCCATAGAGTATAATGGCAAAATGCAGCTTTCCCTTAAAATTGACTTTTCCCATTTTTCCCCCACGGTCCCATTTGTGCTGCGCTGCCTATGCTTAAATGGCCGAGATCGGGCAAAAAAAAGTTTTATTTTTATAAAAATTAAAGTTTTCCATGGCAATGACCATATATTCGACCATTAGTATGCCTACAGATTAGGGTACATGCTTTTAATGGAGCTGTCATGGGTCCATTTTCATTTTTGCAGAAATGTATTCGGCTAGTAGCCGAATACATTTCTGCACCTTACACTGTTCCTGCACAGTTACCTGCCTGCTTCCTGGATCACTAATTCACCTCATTTGCATGGTTTTCACCAGCAAATGAGGTAATTAGCATTCTGCACAGGTTTCTGTGCAGGAACAGTGTCGGCACGCTCGTGCCTGTCAAAACGGCAAGTTCCTTTATCACTTGGCGGCCATATTCAGTGCAGGAGCAGCTACACTGCTCCTGCATGGAAAATAACCCTTTGTGAATCCCAGAGAATGATTTTTTGCACTATTTTATTTTACATTTGTTAACCGGGGGTGTCTGACTGAGCCGAAAAGGCCCTTTTTCAGCAGAGGCCCGGGGAGAAAAGCTCCACAAAGAAAAATTACAGACACATTTAGTTATTTAGACATAATCAGTATACACACAAATTACAAGAGACATGTTTTTACAGTGGTATGCGGCACAAACAGTTACAGTGGAGAGAACAATCAAAAAAGATATTAATTTTAAAAATAAAGATAAGTAATAGATTTGTGGTGTACAGCTGAACTTTGGAATGTAGGTAGAATACATACATAGTACACAGGTACAGTACATACATTGTAGATTAGCCAGTGTTTGTGAGTAAGATTGAAAAACTATTATCAATTACTCTAGATTTAGTATGCATATGTTATCCGCTTTCACTAGCCTGGGGAGCAATCATGGCACTGCCAACTTTGTGAGATGTTGCCTGATGAGGTCTTTAAAGGAGGCTTTGGATGATGTGTTTTGAATGCTAGTAGGGACAGAGTTCCATTTTTTAGCCACCAAACTACTATATAGTGCATCTCCAAAGCTATTGTAGCTGTTGGTGACTTCTAGTAGTAGTTTGCTTAATGATCTAAGAGGCCTTTTGGCTGAGTGATGTTGTACTAGGTTTTGAGGGCAGGACACTTATTGGGGAGGTAATAGATAGAATGACAGAGGCAGAGCTGATTGTAGGTTAGGAGGTTGGGCAGTTCAAGCCAGTGGAGCTGTCTCAAAGCAGTACAGTGATGAGTTCTATATGAGCAATTTGCAGCAAAATGGGCAATTCTGTTATAGCAAGCTTCCATTTTGCTTAGTTCAGTTTTGTTGAGATTAGTCAGAATGGGAGATGCATAGAGTAGGGTGGATAGAAGTTGGGAGCGAGCAATGGCTGATCTTGTGTTGTTGGTAAGAAATGGTTTGATACGGTAGAGTGACCCCAGTTTGGCATGTACTTTTTTAATAGTTAAGTTCAGATGACTATCAAATTTTAGGTGGGAGTCTATGGTTATTCCCAATAGCTTAGCCTGTGCCACTAGAGCAATTGGAGTAGCATTTGTGGAGTAGATAGTGAATTGACTGTTAGTGTTTTTGTTAGAACTGGTTATAATCATAAGTTGAGTTTTCTTTGGATTGAGGATAAGTTGGGCTTTGGTAAGGTAGTTTTCAATGTCAGAGAATGCTAGTTGAGTTGTTTGCAGGAGGGTGGGAATGTTTTGTGCGGCACAGATTAAGGTAGTGTCATCTGCATACTGAATTATAGATGCATGCTGTGTGGAGGTGTGGAGGTCATTTGTGAAGACTGTGAATGGTAGTGGTCCTAAGATAGAACCCTGTGGGACTCCTATAGTTATGGGCAGCTGAGGAGAGAGAGAATTTTCCCATTTCACAGCTTGGTACCTGTCAGTTAAGTAGCTTTGGAACCAGGTAAGAGTGGAATTAGATAGATGATATTGGTTTAGTTTGTTTAGCAGGATTTGGTGCGAGACTGTGTCAAATGCTTTGGACAAATCCAAAAAAAGAGTTGACACTTGCAGGCCTTCATTTTTGAGATGGTTTACTGTGTCTGTGAAGCAGAGGAGAGCTGTAGTGGTACTATGGGCAGGTCTGAAACCATGCTGAGTAGGTGACAAGATGTTGCAGTCTAGGAGATAGTTTAGCATCTGGGTATGGATGCATTTTTCTAGGATTTTGGCCAGGGGGAGAGTAAAGCAATGGGTCTGTAGTTATTAAGTTCAGTGGAGGTCCCGCCTTATGTATGGGTGTAACATAGGATATTTTCCAGAGTTTGGGCACATAGTTTTCAACAACTGATCTGTTTATGAGAGTGGAGACTGGGATAGCAATAGCATCTGCTGTGAGTTTCAAGAAATAGCTGGGGAGTAGGTCGGCTGCTGTTGATGAGGTTTTTAGTTTGGAGAGCATGCTTTTGATTGAAGTGGTGGAAACTGTTTTGTGGGTAAAGCTTGTATTAGTGTTATTTGTGTTGGGGGGATAGTGAGGAAGGAACTGTCCTGTGATACTAAGGATAGAATTGAGTTCACAACGTGGGAGTTGAATTGTGTTTCGATGGGAACTTTAGTGTCAGGGGTGGTTGGTTTGGGGGTAGCCTTTTGGGTGGATTTTAGTAGCTGGTTTACATTTTTCCAAAATTTTGCGGGTTGTGTTGGTATTTAGTTTGTAATGTTGTGTAGTAGGACTTTTTGTCCAGCCTAATGCATTTTTTTGCACGGTTGCGCAGTTCTTGGTACTTAGTTAGGCTTTGTGTTTCTTTTTTTTTTTGATAGTAATGCCAGGCAGTGTCTCTAGACTTGAGGATTTGTTTGGTTTCTTTACTGAGCCAGGGGTTTGTAGAGGTTCTATCCTTGATTTTGCGCAATGGAGCGACAGTGTCTAGGTGTTGTAGAAATGTTTTGTTGAAATATGCTACAGCCTGGTCAAGTGGGAGGGTTTTTAGGGGGGTCCAGTCACAGTTACACAGTAAAGTGTTGAGGACCTCAGGAGAGAATTTTTTTTGTGTTTCTAGTGGATATATAGTTAGTGGTTTTGCATATGCTTGTTCTACTACGTATAAAGTATATTATGTTGTGGTCACTTAAGGTGTCTGGGAGACTGCCTGTGTGAGGGTACAATGTGGGGTTGCTAGTTAGGACCCAGTCAAGGATGGATTCCCTTTTAGATTTTTTATCACACCTAGTTGGAATTTGGACTAGCTGCTGGTAGCCATGGAGATTTATTAGATTACTTGGTGGTTCTGATATACAGGTGAACCAATCTAGGTTGAAGTCCCCCAGAATAAGGGTTTCTTGTGAGTATGTGGAAGAACACCAGGATAAGAAGTCTTCAAGGCTAGCAGGTGTATTACCAGGTGGAATATAGATCACAATTATGGTGATGACCTTTTTAGGGTGAAGTTGAAGTTGTGAGATAAGTATGTCCCAATTATTGGGGGAGGGAGGAGTTTGGTAATTGACAGACAGTTAAGTTGGACTTGTAGAGTAAGGCAGTTCCACCCCCTTTACGAAGTGGTCTGTCTTGTCTAATGATATTGTAGCCGGTAGGGAGAACTTCTGAGTTAGCTATGTTTTATTTAGCCAGGTTTCTGTTAAAGCAACTATGTCTGGGAGTAGTGTGCTATTGTGGCCTGGAGTTCAGGTATTTTATTTTTGATACTTCTAATATTAATATTTAGCATTAAAAGATGGTTGGTTTTGCTGCTGTTGTTGATTTGCCCAGGGATGAAGAAAGTGGGGGTGTTATGTTCTGACATTTGTGTTTGAGCAGTTTGTGTTGGACAGGATGGATTTGGGCCTGGGTTGGGGTGGATATCCCCACTTATGGTGAGCCTGGAGTTAAAATGGTTATACAGATGTTGGAGTTTGGTGAGGTGTGAGAAAGTATTGTTGTTTTGGAGTAGGAATGAGAGCATATGTGTTTAGTTCTGAATTGGTCCGTTATGTAGTTCTTGAATAAGTGTGGGCAGATATTATTATAATGTGTGGTGTCTGTGTATGAGAGTGCATAATGCAGTGTTGTGCTACTAAGTTTAGGGATATTGCTAGAGTGATAACTTATGGTGTTGTAAAGAATTATGAGAAGACAGACTAGATTTAGTTGTGTGATAGTCATGGTTATAAAGTTTATGTTGTTTCTAGGTGGGGGGTCTGAATAGGAATTATAGGGTTGCACTATATGTGGATGGGGAAGTAATGTGGGTGATGCAAAAAATGCCTAGTGGGAATGAGAGTGATTGGGAGTATTTTGTGTGGAGCAACTTGGTGTGGTTTAATGTGATATGACTTGAGGAGCTGTGATTGGTGGAGGTGATGTGAGGGTGAGCTGTGGGCGTGGCTATGATTACTATAAATGTAGAGGTAGTGGGGGCGGTAGGGATTAGGGGGCAGGGCAGGGGAGCGGAGAGAGCCCGATCGTTAGCGAGGGCAAACGGAGCGGGCAGAGCAGAGCCAACCAAGGCAAGAGAAAAAGTAAGTATTACTTTACAAATCTGAACACTTTTAAAACAAATTCCTGAGGTCTAATGGCTTACCGGCTAGCAGAATGTAATTGCTGAAAGCACTTGTGTCCTGGTGGGAGACTAGAAATTTAAAGATGGCTCCATGCTCAGCAGGATTCTAATATAGACTTTGTATTGGGGAGGGAGATAGCACAAGGGGTGTAAACCAGGTGGAATGCAAAGAAACCAGAGAGGCAATCAGTGGAAATCAGTGAAGGCCTCAGAGAGGGTGTAATAATTCAAACTACCTGTAAAGTGAAGGAGAGAAGAGACAGCAAAGTTTATTAAGGTTGGGAGTGTGTCTTTACATTGACTTGCTGATTAGTAACCAGTTTGTGCACAGATTAGAGTAGGGAGATACATTAGCAATGATAGAGATGCAAATAAGCAGGTGATCCTCCAAGTGATACAAACTAAGGCAGAAAGAACTGAGAGGGCTGCTTGATGGTTAATTTAACTTAGTCACAGGGATGTGAATTAAATCTATACTGTCTATTGGACAGTTAGGATTACTGTACTATTGGGGGGGGGGGGTACAAGGCTACAACAGTCAGTTTTATTAGCAAGCTGAGCACTACTAAGAAATACTGCTAACACTAAACCCTTTGTCTAGAAAATATTGGTTAGAAAAATACAGTTGCCTTAAAAGATTTCAGGCAAGCATTCGCACCAGAGGCACAGATAAATAAGCACCTAAGATTGATACTCTTCTTCACTGGATTTTAAACTTATGTATCTATCACCTGTAAGGGCATATCTTACTCTGTTTGACATTTCATTGTAACAGCATTACGCAGTAACAACAATGTGTGCAGCTATAAAATACATGCGGGACTGCTTTTTCTACCCTCACCAATTTCATAGTAATGCATACATGAATTTAACTGCACCACTTAATTGCTACAGAGTATACATTTCAATCATTCATTTCTATATTAACCTTTATACTTCCATTTAACACCCATAGCTCCTCATGGCATCTGGATATTTTTGAGGCTGGATTATTTTAATAGATGACTTATCAATTAATAATAGACAGTATTTTAAAGGGCAAAAAGTTGGTAGCAAAATGATATTAAGATTGTTTATAGGTTCATAGTTTCATAGCTGTGTATCAGGCTTACAATCACTAGGGCTTATTTAAGTCTAGCCATGCATCTTAAATTGCAGACAAGTTCTGCTACCTTTGATAAGTGTAAGAAGGGGCTTGGGCGATTAAACATTTATGAGATGCGGCCCTTGAGATGAACCATTTACAGGCTGCCTTTGTCCATTAGAGACATAGCTGACAAACCAGGGATGCATTTCCTGTTCCCCATCTAATTGTCCAAGTTACACTTGAATTTTAGAAATTTTTTATATT